>NC_086333.1:561547-598517 GCF_032445375.1 Bacillus rossius redtenbacheri | reverse complement strand
TATGGTCTCTCCTGCCCTTGAAACTTGAAACTTGAAACTATCTTGAACTCTACCGACTCGTTGCCACAGGGGGGGCATAGCCTCCCCCTGAGTGAGCCCCGACCTCTCTGGAACTCCCGTTTAAATCTCCGTGCACTGCCTACTATAGAAACCTAATTTACAAACAACTAACGAGAACAGCAGAGCAGGCTCCCCCCTCCACACCGCGCGGCCTGGTGTGACAGTGCACCCCAGACAAACAAACTACAAAAGAAGGTGCGATCTGTAAGCCAGCAGCGCGCCGTGCCACCGTGCCAGTCCCGTGCCCCAGTTACTTGGTCACGCCACTTGCGCTGACGAGTGAACAGAGCAGCCAGCCCAGAATCCCATCAGTAAAGTCCCCAATTTTGATTTTAAAAAAACCCTGGAAACTTTTGAACTGCGACAATATAACTAACTACCAGAAAGAATTTAAAAAGTGGGGAGGGCCGAAGCCTGGGTTGCTTCACTATATATTTTGTATCTATTGAATATGTTTCATTATTAGCTGTAGTTTCTTTGTAAAGGTTATTATTATTGTTTTCATGTCTTTCAGCACTAAATTTATAAGAATACCTTTCGTAAAAGATATGGACAGTCTGTAATTGAATTAACTTCTCTATTATTTTCAGATCAGCAGCTAAAAGTATGGGTACAGCATAATACTTTTTAGACTTGGCTATATAATATACTAGCTGCCCGACCCGGCTTCGCACGGCTATACTAATGGAAAAAAATTAAGCCACATCTCCCATTTACAGTAATGGTAAATAATAAAAAATTCAGTGAAAATTTATTACAATGCTGTATAATGTACCGGAGAGAAAATGAATAGCACCGATGGTTTCCCGACTCGTGCACGCAACGTAAAACTGATGTACCCGTACTTCGCTACGGCAGTCTACAGGCAGATCACTCTTGCGCCGCTCATTATACATGCCCCTCCTTGTGGGTACGCCACTGCCGCGCGATGCCCGTTGCCATGGAGACGCAGAAGGCATGAACAATGCAAAATCCTGTTCTCATGCAGACAAAGTACCCACTTTTGCCTGGTTTTAACCACCCATGGGATCTAATTTTCGGAAGATGTCATCCTGCGTAACATAAGGAACATTACTTTGAAGTTTCAAGTCTGTAAAATATATATACAGTAAACTCTCGATTATCCGGGCCTGGATTATCTGGTTTTCGGGTTATCCGTGCTTGATTTTTTTATGAAGTTGTAAAAAAAATGACGGGGTGTAGCTAAGCCTCGACTGCACTGTGCTTTTTTTTTTTTTTACTGCTGTGTCAGAAAGCTATTTACCTGACCCTTCAGACCCTCGGTCCCCTGCCCCTTCACCCATCAATTTGTCACACTTTAAACCTAAAGGAATGCCTTGACTGCTGCTTCCGGCTCAACTCCCCCCCCCCCCCCCCTTTTTTTTTTTTTTCATTTTCTTTTCAAGCGTTCTTTTCACAGCACCCCCACCACGCTAAAAAAAAAAGTCCCCTCTACCTCTTTTATCTTCTCACACTCCTGACGGCTGGAAGAGGCATTTTTCACGCAGTTATTTACATCAGTTCTCCCAGGCACATTTGTTTTTGTAATCATGTCTGGTAAAAGGAAACGTAAAGTGCTGACAATAGCAGAGAAGTTAGACATTGTGGGCAGGTTAAAAAAAAGGAGAAACTGCCGCGAAATTAGCACAGGAATATGAAATTGGAATCCAAACCATGCGAGACATTAGTAAAAGTGAAGAAAAACTTTTGCAGTTTGCTAGTAGATCAGACAGTGTGGCAGGGCCTTCTAAACGTAAAAGCATGAAAAAATCTACCCACAGATGTTGACAATGCTTTGTATGTTTGGTTTAGGTCAGGTCGTTAAAAGGGTGGAGGGAGATGCTGAGTTGTAGTCCAGGAAACCAAGACTTAAAAAGCCACAAACCTGTGAAAAATTTGTCCAAAGCTGAATTTTTGCACAGTTGTAGATTTTACTATGCTTAATAACATACCGAAAAATTACCGCTGTAGACCTTGTGTGTATCACCGAAAATTTGCATTTAAGTCCTAGATGACAGTGACTTACATCAGTCCATTAAAATGCTACCCATTTGTACAGTTTTTAATTTAGACTGTCCATAAAACTACCAAAATAATCTTGAGACTCTAATACAGCTATTAATGTTGTAAAAAGCATAAATTGTTAATATTAAAGATGTGATATTAAGCGATTAATTCATGACATATTATTTTTTATCTTTGCCACTCAGATAAAAGTACTATTTACACCAATTTGAAGAGTCCAATGCAAAAAATGTCTAAATAAATGTTTTTGGTTATACCTTTAGCTTTAAGACAGTATATTTATAAAGAGTCTAACGTAATTAGTTGGCTCATTAAAGCGGCCCGAGCGATGCAGTGTACTGCGGCCGTACTGATCTCTCACGGCCACCGCCGTTCCAGCGCGGCATTGCGACACACTGCGTACTGCGACACTCATTCAACTGGGTCTTATATAGGGATTACTTAAAACATAGCTAATTCATATGAGAGGGTGTATGTTACATGTAATGAGATATGCATTTTTTTTCTTATATGAATGTTTTTAGATACAATAAAATTAACAATAAACGATTTCTGCTTGGAACTTTTAAATGAAAAACTCTAGAGGACCTCTGGTTTTATATCTGCATGGATTTATTCTGTTTCAAAAATTTTATTATTAAAAATTATTTTTTTTAGCAACAAATTTTGTTTTATTTCTGATACATCGTTTTATTTTCGATCAGAACAATGCAAAATTTTAATGTAGCCTGTATTCGACAAAATGAAAAATTATATTATTTACTTCTTTAAAATCTGTTTACTACATAAAAATTGAATAAAACGATACATCGTAAATGTACTCTTAAGTTTTTTTTTTCACTTTTACAACATAATTCCTATAATAATATGTTTTTTTTTTCCAGAAAATATATAAAACACGAGTTGTGTTGTAAAACGTATAGGTAGCATTAGATATACAGTTTTTTTTAATAAGTTAATGTATTTGAGTGCTGCGCCTGGCTGTCGTCGTTGGATTGCTAGTGGCAAAGAGCGGTGGTGGATGTTTTTGCAAGAGTTTGACCGTATTTTATGACCCTACCTGTGAGAGGGTGTTCGTACCAGAAATCCTAACGGTTAAGGAAACTATCCATTCTCTGTAGTCACGTACGGGTGTGCTACTCGCGCAATAACGTCAAATATCACAACTTTCCGGGACGTTCGGTCATTTCTCGGTTAGCTCTGGTTTCACCATAGTAAACGGAACAAAATCTTGTCTGTAGTGATTTCATATTCCTATTACCGTAGTAGTATGGCGTTTGAGGACAAACCAAGTTTGCTGTATACTGGGAGCCTACTTAAAAAAAGTATTTATAGAGTTATTAAATTATTTACGAAACACAATTTTGTGGATCGTTTGGGAAATTATCATTTAGGACTTAACTGCTCGTTATTGGTGTGATCACAAGGGATCATCGGTAAACTTTTGACATGTTACTAAGAAACGTTTATTCTACAACTGTACAAAGTTTCTGCTTTGGGATAATTTTCCATGTTTCTTAACAGCGAAATTCGTCCCGACCCCAAGCCGACTTCGGCAACCTCACAGTAGTACACACTACACAGCCTGGATAGCTTCAGGGGTCAAACAAATTGCATGAATCCCTTAACAAATATACCCATTTAAAGAAGAATAAATATGCAACAACGTTTATTGAAAGCGATTTTCACGTAGGGCTCTTTATATTTATGTAAGATGTATTAACTTTTCCGTAAAATTGAAAAAAAAAAAAGAATTTATCAACTTTAATGATTTAAATTGTCTATTTTATAGAAAGATGTTTAAACTTTGTACTTTTTATCACTATCCTCAGATAGGGCAATGTTTCTAGATTATTTTGGGTTCCATACTGTCAGTCTACTCCATAAACTGCATTTGCAATATCCATTATTGTGGATCGTTGCAAAAAATTGTCATTTTGGGCTTAACTGCTCGTTTTTTGCGTGACGCACAAGGTTTGCAATGGTAAAGTTTTGATATGTTACTAAGAAACGTTCATTCTACAACTGTACAAACTTTCTTCTTTGGGATAATTTTCCATGTATTAAAAACCTTTGTTTCTTTACAGCTAAATTCGTCCCGACCCGAGGCTACTTCGACAACATCGCAGTAGTATACACTACGCGGCTCGGATCGCTTCAGCGGTCAGACTAATTGTATGAGACACTTAAAAAATATACCAATTTAAAGATGAATAAATATGCAACAACGTTTACTCCAAGCAATTTCCATTTTGGGCTCTTTAAGTTTATGTAAAATGTATTTATATTTCCTAAAAATGGAACGAAAGTGAATTCGTTAACTTTAATGATTTAAATTGTCTATTTTATAGAAAGATGTTTAAACTTTGTACTTTTTATCACTATCCTCAGATAGGGCAATGTTTCTAGATTATTTTGGGTTCCATACTGTCAGTCTACTCCATAAACTGCATTTGCAATATCCATTATTGTGGATCATTGCAAAAAATTGACATTTTGGACTTAACTGCTCGTTTTTGGCGTGACGCACAAGGTTTGCATCGGTAAACTTTTGATATGTTACTAAGAAACGTTCATTCTACAACTGTACAAAGTTTCTTCTTTGGGATAATTTTCCATGTACAGCGAAACCCCTTATTTACGTTACCGTTATTTACGTTTTCCCGTTATTTGCACTATATTCTTCAGGTCCCGTTTGGTTCCCATATAGTCCAATACAATACTTTCCCGCGAATTACGTCTCAAAAATCGAATCAATCCCGCTATTTACGTCACGAACAACCATAAACAACCAGAAAATACCGTGGAGCTAGTAGGCAATGAACATTTTAAATAGCAAAATATACATATTTTATAACATGAAAAGTTGCTTTTATTTCTAAACATGTAATAATTTAAGCCTAGGCGTGTAAAAGTACGAGTAATTATAGCAGGAGACAATCTAAAATGCACGAGGGAAAAACGTAAACTCATGAATGTACAAACATGGCTGCTTGTAAGTTCTGATACTGTATTTATGTCACAACTTAGCCGAAATACTGGTACGAGACATAAACTTCACAAGATAAAATGAGCGGTGTCTTGGTAACTGTTTTATACGTCTTTTATAATTTGGGAAGTATTGTACAGTTGACGCCATATTTTTTAAACTAACCATTTATTTCTGGGGATCGTAAATAATTAATTATTGGTATCAAGACATCATGATAAACGTAAACTTGAACATGTCACGGCAGCGAGAAAACTGGTGCGTATACCAATAAACTGGTATTAGAACTGGATAAAATTGGTACACGGGAGGTGGAGCTTATATTTTTTTCCGCTAAGCTCGCATCTATTGGTTGGCGGCTGATGGCGTCATGAGTCTGGGCGGAGCATAGAGTGCGCATGCGCCGCCGCGTCGTTACAGCAGCTGACCGAGTACAATGACCTTTCTCCGCGTTTGGCGCGCTATTGACGGTAAATATTCATCAATTTGCGGCCTTTTCTTAAAAAATTGTTTACTGTGAGCAATGTGTATGTAGCCCGTATTTGTTATAAACCCTGCCGGTTGCAACTGTATTTATAATTTGGAGAGGCAAATAATCTCCTTGAACAGCCAAAAAAGCAAGCAGAAGAAAATTTCAAATTTATTTTTTAGGAAGTAATCAGAAAAACATTTTGGCTTTCATTCTTTTTTTATTTTTGTCAAATGTGGTAAATTAATAATTGATTAAATACTAAAGTAAATTTGTTGTTAGTGTGTTTGTACCTGCATTGTAGTATGTGCTATTAAACAAAAGGAAAAAAATTCTAAATAAGGTAAACTGTACTCCTTTTTATGCTTTTCCCTTTATTTACACTTTCCCGCTTTTTACACTTTTTTACTTTGTCCCCATGAAAAGTGCAAATAAGGGGTTTTGCTGTATTAAAAACCTTTGTTTCTTTACAGCGAAATTCGTCCCGACCCGAGCCTACTTCCACAACCTCGCAGTAGTACGTGGCTCGGATCGCTTTAGCGGTCAGACACATTGTACCAAGCTCTCAACAAATAAACTAATTTAAAGTTTAAGAACTTTGCAACTACTTTTATTTAATGTTTTCACATCGGGCTCTACGTGTTTTTGTTATACGTATTTTCATTTGTGCCCTTTTTTTCAGAACACCTCTCTTCTAATATTATTGAATAAATATCATATTTAGTCATACGTAGTGAAAGATTTTTAAATTTAATCATTGAGAATAATGTTTTGAGTAATTTTTTGTTTGCTATTCTGAAAGTATACTATAGTAATTACGTTATAGTGCCATATTGTTGAGTGGTCAATAAAGTATTATTTAGGACTAACTTCTCGTTTTCGGTGTTCCGCGCAAGGTTTGCGGAGGTAAACATTTCAAATGTTGCTAGAAAACTTGAATGTTACCACTGTTTTAAATTTCAGTTAGGAGCAAATTTTACAAAGATTAAAAATCTTCGATTTCGTGGGAGTGAGAGTAGCCACAGCGCTTGCGGCTGTGACTCTGTCGCAGTGCGTAGACGACATTGATAAGCTCGGGAGTCTCTAGTGATCCTATAAATTAAGCTAGACTTTTGAGAGATATGTCCCTGTAAAGCTTAAGAACTATACAACAACTTTTGTTAAAGAAATATTTGCGTAAGACCCTTTATTTTTAAGTGAATTGTCTTTTTATTTCCTTGACTGATGTAAAAAAACTTATTTCATTAATTTAACATTTTTTTTATTACCTTTAATATTAACTTTTAGAACTTTATTCATTATAAATGTGAGTAGTAGTGCTTTAAGATTATTTTCATATAGCTATGGAGAGTCTACGGTTAAAAGTGCGAAAATGGGAAGCATTTTAATGAACTGCTGCAAGTCGCTGTCATCTAGGACTTAACTGCAAATTTTCAGTGATACGCACAAGGTCTACAGCGGTAAACTTTCGGTATGTTATTAAGCATAGTCGACTCTACCACTGTGCAAAAATTCAGCTTTGGACAAATTTTTCACAGGTTGAAACCTTTGTTTCCTGGGCTATTGGGACTGCCGCCGCTCTCCCTCGCCGCTCTCCCTCCCAGCAATAAAGGGGACAGGAGAAGGATGGCGGCAACACAGTGCCAGTATTGTTTACGGTCCAATAAGCTGGGACACGGTATACAAAGCCTTTGCTTGTACTCAGAATTCTACTGAAGAGACACTCTTGCCAGTAAATACACCATTTTTAAGTGGTGAAACGGATTATCCTGGTTTTTTTTATGGGCATTCAATTATCCGGGCATCGGAAGGTCCCAATTAACACAGATAATCTAGAGTTTACTGTACTTGAAAAATGGGCAATTTTTGATATTTAAAGTACCCGCAAAATTTCAACGGTGATGAGGACTGCACGAACAATGAAATAGTCATTGCCATAGAGAGGAATGAAGCATCAACAAAGCAAAAGCCATTGCCATGGTGATTTTTTACCAAAAACTGGAAATTTTGATATATTACGCCCCCGAAACTCCCCTTGGGATCGGATTTCCGCAGAATCCGTTCTTAGTGAGCGTCTACATCACAAAATGAGTAACTATGCTAAATTTCAAGTCAATCGGGTGTATAGTTTTAGAGATCTCGTGATGAGTGAGTCAGTGAGTGGTATTTCGCTTTTATATATATATATATATATATATATATATAAAAGCGAAATACCACTCACTGACTCACTCATCACGAGATCTCTAAAACTAGTCACCCGATTGACTTGAAATTTAGCATATATATATAAAGTCCTTGTCAGAATTGTAATGGGAGAGGAAAATTATTGATGGTACGAAAAATGAAAATTAATTAAAAATAATAAAAATAATTGTAGTAAAAGAAAAAAAAAACAAATTAAACACAGAGAGAGGAAAAAAACAATAGTTTAGGTTTGCGATTTAAAGTGATAAAAAGTATTTAAATACTAATTGAACTCTTATGAGGGTACTAATTGCTTCGTTGTTAATATCACACGGGTGTTTTTTACTTGTATGGGAAAATTAAGAATGATAAGGCATTTAGTGCGTGGCAACAATGTTAATAGGCAATAGGAAATAAACTTCTAGCGCCTGCGGCATTGTCAAAACACACTTCGTACGTGTACTGCATGTTGTATCTAACCCCCTCCACCGCATTTGATTCTAAATTGGACTTTTAGTAAGGATCCCTAATGTTATTGATAATATAATATAGCCTATAGCCATCCTCGATAAATGTACTATCCAACACTGAAAGAATTTTTCAAATCGGACCAGTGGTTCCTGAGATTTGTGTGTTCAAACAAACAAACAAACTCTTCAGCTTTATAATATTAGTATAGATGAAACCTTTGAAAATACGATGTAGCAGACTTCTACCTCTAGGAACTCCACATTTAGCATGTACATAATTTGTTTGAGAAAGATTACTGTCATTTATGTAGCACATAAGCCAGTCAATTTTTTCTCAGAAGCCAAACAATTTTTTCTTATTTTTTTTAGCTGTTTCAAGTTGGAAGAAATTATTTGTGATGTTTTGGGCCACATGGCTAAAACCCACAAGTGAAGCCAGTTAAAAGTTCTTAAGTTTTAAAATTTAAAGAGCTAGATAAACTTTTTAAAGACATTGAATAGATAAAAGTATCAAGCATCATCTTGTTCTCACGTAATCACGTTACCATAAATAGGTTTATAAAGATTGCAATATATTTACTGTGGTAGTTAATTTTCCAGTAAACGTTTTTGACTTACATATATTTTTATAGTGTGAAAAAACAAGTTCTTCTCCCTTGATTTAAAAAAATATTTGGAGAATCCCCACAGTACTGGCGAGGGCTTCCCGTATTGCATGACATTCACCACTGGCTAGACTAGTTTGAGTTATTGCACTAACAAAGATACAAGCATAGCCAAACATCCTTTGAACATAAATTTTTAAAATTTCATTTATTCTTGTTGGAGATTTTATTTCAGTTTTTCATGCCATGCAAGGTGAGCTGAAAGGTATGATGATGTTCTTCAGTGAACTGTTGAGTTTCTCAGAATCACAGAGATTGTTAAAACAGCATCGTTCAAGGGTGTATTCAGGAGGGTGGGAGGGGGCAGCTGCCCCCCCCCTCCCCCGGCTACTTTTACAAACTGGAAAAAATAAATAAATAATACAAGGAGCAGGGCTCTATGGTTAAAGAAAATTTGTAACTAATCCTTGAAAACTATTACTAAACCAATTTTTTTTAATAAATAATGTTTATCCTTTCTTTATTTTGTTACTATTGTATGGCCCCATGTATCCTCCTACCCATGAAAGAGTATGGAAAATGCCCTCCATCTGGTTCATATGTGGCATCGCTGGTACCTCTGTGTAAATAATTAACAGTTTATGTTTCAGTGATTTTCTCACCCTTGCGCTTAGAGAAACATATATGAAAATTTAAAAAAATAAACATTACATTTAGATAGTGACATTGAATATTTTAAGAATGTTATTAATTTGTTTGTGAGTTGGCATGGCTGTCATAAACAATAAATGCAGAGCCTTTTATACCTAATTAAAGGAATATAATTGTAATTGAATGCTGAGCTAAGCTATAAGCTAGAATTTTGGTCGGTAGGCTTATTGCATCAATCGTGCAATGCTGTTTCGATCTCTTAGTGATTATTACAATATTAAATTTTTCATTCATCAGTTAGAAAAATCTCACTAGCTTTTATCCTAAATATTTTAATGGATTTAGTTCCCAAAGTTATTTTTATATGTTTTGGTTGATGTGATTATGGATTAATAAATAATTAGGGTTACATAAATGCCAGATAGTTCTTTTTGTTGGTGAGTACTGTGGATCTAAGGCTTGTCTAATTAAACCGCAAGTTTTAACAATGGCTGCGAACTTTTAAATAAATTTACGGTGTTGAATATTCCAAAATAACTAATGGCATACCTGCTGTTTGTAACAATGGTAGGAAGATACATGTGGTTAACACACTACATTGCACGATACATGTACTTGTTTCCTGCTAGCAATACCAGCTGACAGATACTTTCTTGGAGTTAAGTCGCACAAAAACACATTTCTAAACTATTATGCTGGAGAACAAATTTGTACCTCCTTTTTTAATTTCTTACGTTATTATGTACTGTAACTTTTATTCTGTTGTCACCGAGCATTATTCAGAACCAGTCAACTTTCAAATTCTATCAGATCCCGCTCCTAAGAGTAGCATATTTGTGATTTAGTTTTGTAATTCTGATGCCTCTAACCAAGTCATGACTTTTAATTGCTCAAAGTGAAAAGGTTGTATATAAAAAATTTCCATTTTTGCTTTTACTATTAATAAATGAGGAAATTGGCGATTTTCTTCTAGTGGCAAATCTCCAATGTCATCACTCAGCAACTTATCGATTAAAATGTGCAACCAAATATCAAAAGATTCTTTGTTTTTGTAGGTGATTGATTGAAGTGAAAATAGTTGTATACAGATTTAGACATACATATTACCTTTTGCACTTTGAGTTATGGTTTATTTTTCAATTGTACAGTAAAAGAATATAACTGAATAATGTATTTTGGTTTTTAAAACCCACAAGCCTAGCAGTGTTATATAGATAGTTTATAGGTTTATTAATTATTTCTGTATTACTTATTTTGTAGACTAAACACTCTGGCTTCATATTCTTAATCTTCCGCTATAAAGTTCCCTTCATCCCCTCCCATGCAAAGACTTGCCTCTGGATTAGCTCCTTGGAGTATGTGTTGTTAGAAGGGTGTATTAAGAAGTAACGGACATAATGTAAAAAAAAAAAAAAAAAAAAAAAAAGCAATTAATGACAGTATGAAACAGAAATGAAAGTATTACCTATTTATTACTTTTCCGCATAACTTCCAAGCATGTTGAAGCATTTGCCTCAATGATGGATGAATTTGAAAATCCTGGTCTCATAGAACTCCATCTACTGCTAAAAGAGCCACATTCGCATGGCCCAATTGAGTTTGTCGTCAGTGTCAAACTTCTCACTGCCGAGGAACTTGGTCACGGGTGGAACTTGTTCAGATGGGAATCGGAGGGTGCTCATTGCTCCACAGTTGACAATGTAGTCACCGAAACCATTTTACCGGTGACCGACGAACGCCATCGGTACACGGAATCATGACTTTGTGCATTGCGCCCAGCTTGTAGCACCCTCTACTTCCCTTTTAAGTAAATAATTTCATTTTTGCTAATTATTTTTCTACTTAAAAATTCACAAATGTGCTACTTATTGATAGTATTTATATATTTGAAGGACTGTCAGTAAATGGCAAGCAGGTGCTGTGAGCGGGGTGAGTGTTGCAGGGAGACCCGGCCACCGCCACCACGACCACCACGACCACCACGACCACCACGACGATGACGTGGAGGTGGAGCTGGAGGAGCACTGGGGCCGGCCGGTCGGGGCCGTGCTGTCGCTTGCCATGGGTCAGTGTCGCTTCTTCAGCTCTTTAGTTTAGTATCCCTGTCTCACTCTTTTATCACGAGTGCAGAGTGCTAAGGCGAGAGAGTTGCATTTTTCAGTGGTGGGTAAATTAAACACAGTTCACTCTCAATTATTTGGGTGTCATCAACTGTTTTTCAGGCACCATGATGGTTGTGTGGTCAAGTCACTTGCCTGCCACATAGGAGATTCAAGTTCGATTCCAAACGGACTGGAGACCAGATTTTTTGCAAGTTATAAACACTGGGAAGCTAATTTTCCGTAACCATGCATTACGTGAAAGCTCCGTTCTCGCGTCATCACCTCTCATTGTCTCTAGTGACCTCATTTTGACAAAACGCTAAGGAGCAGAATGCCAGCCGTGCCAAGAAAAGTGCTGTTATTGCTGCAAACAGATTTTGCTCGTGCCTCCTATCATTTGTTACTTGGACATGGAGCTTTATTCAAGCACTTTCTGCTCTCGAGTTAAATTTTGTGGCAGCGTGTCTTTTTTTTTATATGTTATGATGACCAATTGGAAAAGAACAGTATCACAATTGTGTAAAAGCTAGAGGTGGAAGAAAAACTTGAGCAAAGTGATGCAGCAGCTAAATTAACTATAGAAAACAGACTTAAGTATGCAAACTGTGTGGAATTTTAAAAAAATGTTTTGTTGTTCATAGAAAATATTCAAGGATGTGTTGGGTGATTCGGGGACGGAGAAATTAAGAATTATTATCTGCTTCATCTACCTGGCTGAAGGGATTCAAGCAACCATTGGAATTAGAGAAATTGTTGTACAAGGAGAGTAACTACCGTATTTACCCGAATATACTGCAACTCTGAATATAAGGCTACCCCAAACTTTCTGATTGAGTGTCTAGAAAAATAAATTCATGGAGAGGAAACCACAGTTCAAATACAAAGTTATAGAGAGGAAATCATAGTTTAAAAACACAGCATTAATTTTTTTAAATTTTTAATTAAATTTGAAATAAAAATTAAATATATAAACTTACCCAGGCAAATATAAATTTGAGTTTGTCACAACACTAACAAAATTAACATTAACAGAATTTATGATGATGCTGGTAAGGCAAAATCATTCACTGTCAGTGTCTGTACCGCTGCTACTGCTGTTGCTGCTGCTGCTGCTGCCTTGAACTTCATTTTGCCACAGCAGATCATCTTCAGTGCCGTTATCTTTAAAAGATTTGTGCAATGGGAGTGCATGACTTGATGTAAGTTTTTGGACATACGCCATTGCTAAGAACTTTTTCTGTTGAAGAAAAACTAATAAATAAAATAAATAAATAAAAATACTCAAAAAAAGACAAAAAAACACACAAAATTAAGCAAACAATTGCTGTTGTCAACAAGGATATGAACACCACAAAATATTCCGAAACAGGAATATGGTCAGCAAACAAAGAAAAACAAAGAAAAATGTACTAAGAGAACGAAAAAATCCCCACAAATGATAACACAAAAATATTGAAACCCAAAATAATTCAGCACAACAGTTGAAGCAAGACAAAAAACATGAAAAAACGAAAAGACAAACAAATACAATAGTTTTACCTAAACAGAAACAAGCGACGTTTCGGGAACTGCTATCTGCTCCCGTCCTCAGGCAGAGACGCACATGGTACGGAAACACAGGTGCGACTGAGAAGGGGCTGGAAAATGAGGGTATTTATCAGAGAAAGGGCTACATCTTGCTCAGCCAAAAACAGACGAGCTGTCAACCCATTGGCTGTGCACCATGTAGTTAAAGCGGATTGGTTATGGTGGGTTGAGTATTGGCTATTGTTTTGTGCTGCAGGGATGTTTCTCTCTTTATCAAAGGGATCCACATATTTTTTAATTCAATGCTCTGCTGGCTGAAAATATTTTTATTGCTAATAATGAAGGCTGATTCTTTGATTTTCCTTTTTATTTTATCGGATTCCTGTATGAGTGGTGTGGAGTCTTCCCAGAGAATTTTGTGGCTATTTTCCCATGTATGTTCAGCAAGTCTGGATTTTAGGGTTTCACCCTTCTTGCAGTTGTTTTTGTGTTCTTTGATTCGGGTGGATAGAGCTCTGCCAGTTTCACCTATGTACATGTGGCCACATTCACAGGGAATTTGATACACACAGTTGTGAGTTTGTAATTTTTCTGTGGCTGGTTTCACCTTGGTAACAATACTTTTAATAGTATATTTAGAACGGAATGCTGTTTGAAGTCCATATTTATTTCCTAGGCGTCTTATTTTTTCTGAAAGCCCTTGAACATATAACATCTTCAGTGCCATCCATGACATTTGAAATGCAGCACTTCTTAAAACCACGGACGATGGACTCTGGAGTTATCCTTTTCCATGCAGTGGAAATCCATCTTGCTAGCTGCAGAATTGATGGTTTCTTCATTTTCCCAGTCGGTGTGAGAGCATGGTCGCCTGCAAGCAGCCAATCACTATATTGTTGGCGAAGGTGGTCCTTGAATGGCTTGTTTACCACAACATCGAGGACTTGTAGCTGGCATAACAACCAAGTCTGTGTTAAAATTACATACCGCAGCTTTAACCTCAGGTGTCATGCCCCTTTTCTTCAGCAGTGCACCGGGGCGCCGATTCCCCACAAGTCGCAACCATTCTTGCATCAAATCACTCGTCATCCAGCCTTTTTCTTGACAACGAATCAATACATCCGGCGGAAATGCTTCTTTGGGAAGCGTTAGCGTTTTTCTTTTTAATATGACGAATGGTGGCAGTTTCCTGCCGTCTGCCAAAACAGATAACATCACCGTGACTCACAGCTTTTCATTATCAGTCGTGCGCACTGTAAGTCTTGACGCCTTTTGTATCAACGGTAGTGTTGCGGGGCATGTCAAAATTAACTGCCGTTTCGTCTGCGTTCCCGATTTGGCCGTACAAATAGTCGTGTTGTTTACGCAAATTTCTCTTGGAAATCTTTTGGCAGCTTTTTTGCTAATGATGTTCTGCGCCGCAAACAAAAACCACAACGGCGCATCATTCTCACGCACCAGCCAGCCTTGAAGCTGGTCCGCGGAATATTTAACTCCCGGGCAATTTCTAGGGCTTTTAACCTTATTACTTCTCGCGAAATAGGCATCCCGTTTCTTCTCTTCTCTTTGATAAAATTCATAATGCTGGTTTCAATATCCGAGAACCGTCCTTTTTATGGCCCTCTGAATGCTTTCCTGGTACTACTTGCGTTTTTTAGACAACGCAAATCTTTGCTCCAGTTATACGCACGTTACTTTCACTGACGTCGTATTTACGAGCAGCTTGGCAGTTATGTGGCATAATTTGCCACAATAATCTTAAAGTTATCATTGTAACTTCTTCTTAGCCCTTTAGGTAAAGTGTAGAACTACAAGTGAACTGTTCCATACTACGAAAAATGCAAGTAACGAAATGCATTTGTGTGTAACGTTTCGTTATTCGGTACTAGATGGCGCACCTGTTACTCAGTACCGAATACATACGGTTTGCTACAGCTCTACTGTTACTTCATG
Source organism: Bacillus rossius redtenbacheri (assembly GCF_032445375.1). Lineage (NCBI taxonomy): Eukaryota > Metazoa > Arthropoda > Insecta > Phasmatodea > Bacillidae > Bacillus > Bacillus rossius. The sequence continues at coordinate 583,479 of NC_086333.1, read as the reverse complement.
TTTTAGCCGCATCGCTGGCGCCCGCCTTGACCTTGACACAGTTGTCTCGCAGCGCCGTTTCAAAACATTCCTCCGGCGGCAAGACGTACGTTTGCGATTATACTGCGAGACTCACTTTCAGTTCCAGCAATTTTGGTAAAAATCATCGCATTATATTCGGGTAAATATGGTAAGTGCAAGTTAATAAGTAGCTAGCACATACCTTACAGCTTTGAGTTTTCCAAATTTGTTAATGAACATGATTTTTCTCCTCTTAAATAATGAGAATGGCACCATCATCTAATTAAAAGGTTGCTGAGCCATAGCTTAGTTTTTAAAATTGATTTTTACATGCCACGATACACAATGTACACAGATAGATTGATTCTTTTTTTGCGGCAGTTTCACGACCTACAAAACTACTGTATTTACTGAAAAATGAGTCGCCTCTTCGTATGGGTCACACCCTTAATTTTGGGCCAAAAAATCTAACTTTTTCATGGTAAGAGTAGCACTGAAATATGAGTAGTGCCATAAATCTGTCTCCAGTAGAATACAAGTGATGTCTTTATGGCCTGTGTCTCAGCTTACTGCTGAGTAAGAAAAGTGTTTCCCCCCCCCCAAAGTCTGTTAGTTTTTTTTTACCCGTCACCTTTCCCAAGAGAGAAAAGACCGCCGTTCTTCAATAATAACAAGCACGCTCTTTACAGCAGTTTTGTCAAGAATGAAATGTTGCAGTAGAAAGCGTAGGAAATTTCACGCAAAAACAATGTTTGGATACAGTTGCATCACAAAAATCTGTCAAGATAGAAACGTGATGTTTGAGTTCAGTCCACATGCATTTAATGGCCACACACTCACACACACACATGCACACACGTACTCCCTTCCCCTCTTTCTCTCTCTCTCTCTCTCTCTCTCTCTCTCTCTCTCTGGCTGGTTTATTTTTAGACTGTAGGTCAGGCGGCAGTTCATGATGCTGAGATTTTAATTAAACCATTTATATTTACATTGACATATTTACTAAAACCAAACATAGGCTGGTTATTTAAACACATAGTCAACTACGACAGTGCAATGCTAATTTTTACCCAAAATGTAAAATTTGCATATGTTGGGGTGCAGTACATTTTATTAAACAAAAAATCTGCATAAAATCTGCGATCATATGGGGGTAAGTACGGTATAATGGTAAACCTCACCAGAACATCTGAAGTTCTGAAACAAACACATCACCTGCCCACTACAGACACCAGGAGAGATCCTGGCATCATCCTGGACGAATAATGAGACTGCTTCCATGTGGTGCTTGTTCCCATTATGCGCGACTTCTGTGCTGACCTAGGTCTGCACAAGAGCTGTTATCTTACCATCTTACCACTGCTGCAGCCAGCGTGGTTACTCACAGTGACAACATTTTGCATCCTTGAAGCAACATGACCATGATAATTTACTCAGAAATCACAAATGTAACAGCTTTCTGGAAAAACCTTAATGTACTACGTACGCGATGCACTTCATGGGATTTCTAAGGTCTGTGGAAAAGGGAAAGCATTTTCACGTAAAAATTTGTAATAGGGTCATTCCATGCCATTTCACACACCTGTTGACATCACCATCACCGAATTCAATGAAACTTAGGGCTTTAACAGTATAGGTGCAGGAAAGTGAATTCTCAAAGTTACAGCCCCCTGTGAATAATACTTTTTATACAGCAGGGTTGCCAACTTGTGGAAAAAGTGGAAATTTTGCTGCGCAAGGTCCAATAAAAATATTTGTTACTTCCTTTGTAGTTGAGTGAGAACCTTGATGTAGGGCTCAATAGAAAGCTAGAAAAGTGTACTTTGAGATAAAAATAAGTTTTACGAATTTTAAAAGAAATTTGTTTCAAGGTTATGTTCATGTAACCTGTGACCTTGAAAATTTAAAAAGTGTATTTTTGAAAAATGTGAAAAAATTATAGGTTATGAAGTGCATTATTGGCTATAAGTGACATAAATTTCATTTTGGGATGGATCTGGGATCAAACACTAGAACATTGTGAATTGGGCCATGTTCACTAAAACTACTCTAGTAAGGCATTAACAAAATTAAAAAAATGGCATAGCTTTAAGTTATTCGTGGATTTAACACTGAATTAATTCCTATATATGATTCATTTACTCATTACCAATACTGCAGGTTACTGTTGCTTCCTTTCCTTTAGTTGGCTTTCCGAGGTCTTTGTGTCAAAGGCTGTTAAAACGTATGTCCTTCCAGTTGCTGTTCTTGGATCTACAGTTGTGAGCACATCTTCAATTGAAATCTTAATAACATCTGGATGCTGGGGATATACATAAGATGGGGAGGGACCTTGTGGATGCAGGAAACTAATAAGAACTTCATGAGAACTTTCTTCTACTTTCAGAACACATCCCAACCACCACCCACTTCCGTACATGCGTGTCACAAAACCTTTAACTTCATTCACAGACAATGTACATTTAATTTTATTCATGTAGTGAGTTTCACCTTCAGTTTCACTAGAAAATCTCTTCACAATTATTTCCTCAGATGAAACAGGCAGGAAGGCATGATGCTTCTGAGTTCCAGGTATTGGTTTAGCATTTGCACATCTTTCATTCTTTCATTCATTACCTCTTCCTGAGTGACATAAGCAAAATTCATGTTATGCAAACTACTTACAGCCCATTCAAACACAAACAGTTGCCGTGGGGTCATAATTTGGTCTGTAAGGACGTTGCAGACTTGCCCTGGCTGCCAGTCGCTTCAGTGTTCCCTCTAGACCATAACATGTATTATTGCCATGAGAGGTGGCAAAAAAGTGCCACTCAGCTCCAACTCCAAAATCATTTACATGATACAGCAAATTTGAGAAGTTACTTTTATTCTTGTATTGAGCAGCACAACCTTCAGAGAAGTAATATATTTTACATAAAGTGACTTTTTCTTTCAAAAATGGAATAAGATGTGTAAGAAAAGTATGTACTGCAATGACATCATGTTGGAGACAATCAGGAATTATTGTTAGTTTGGTAGAAATTATTTCCTCTGTTGACTCATCAGTCATCACGGTAGTATATTGCAAATGGATGAACTGTAGCCTGTGCATTGTTCCAATGGAATCCCTGAACTTCATCTTGCATAATGAAAGAATAATTTTCTGCAAAGTCACATACAACTACTACCTCACCAACATCTAATTTTTTTTTCAGAGCCTTTAGGTAGTTCCCTTGCTGGTATGCGATGACAGAGTTTGTAATATTAATAATTTAGAAATGACCAATTCTATGAAATCATCAGATGACTTCACAAGAACTTCAAGTGTGTAAACTTTTGATGCAACCCACTGCTTGAATGTTACAGTTTCAATTGAATTCTGCTCCAATGTCGTCTCCAGTGATTTTCATATGTTATCAGGGCCTGGGCATTCTGCACACTCATGGGAAAAACATTTAATTTGGGGAGCATTACACATCATTTGAGCCACATAGTGGTGATATGTTAACAGATTTTCTCTTTCCATGAGTTTGGCCAAATTACAGCCATCTATTAACAACTTCATATTTTGGTGTGTTACACAGACACATACAGTGTGTGTCCCAAACCAGTGTGTCCCAAAACTATATATTTAGGCCGTATAGATGCAAATTTGGAGAAACCAATTTTGACACTTGGATTCTCCTGTTTGAACAAGGCATATACTTCTCTCAGATTGTTTAGTAGGAGTCTCTTTTGTTTGTGTTCTTTGGTATCACCAATTCGAATATGTAGTTACAAAGTCCTTTTTACCAGGCATCATTCTGCTTACATTGTCGTTTGAATAAAACATCTGAACAATATTGACGACACTGCAGTCTAGATTTCTCCCTGGTTTTGGATTAGGTGATGTCATTATTCCACTTTCCTTCACTAACTTCTTTGATGTTCGTATCATGTAGTTCGTTGCAGTTGGGAATTCCTTCTGTATTCTGCTAATACTCCAATCTTTAGGTAAAATAGTCTAAATTTGCACCTTCATACAGTAAAACCTGTTCCTTACGAACACCTGTATAGCGAAATCCTGTTTACAACGAAATCACGTCTTGGTCCCGCCAAAATCCTATACAAATACATGTGTTTTTACCCTCTTGTAACGAAATAATTATGACGTGTGATTTAACAGAACTCCTCTATTACGAATTAACAAAATAAATGGAACTGTACAAAATACACACAATTTTCCGGTGAAATACTTGAGTTCTGCTTAAAAAATGTTAACGTAATGTAAACAATTGTGGACTGCCATCTTGCTCTGGATCATAGAACTATCCACACTACACAGAAGAGAGCAGTACGTCGCCAAAGAAGCAGCCGAAACAAAGATGACATGGTACAGCTGGTAGACTGCGCGCGATAAATTAGTCGCCAGTGCTGTGTGTGGATCTCTCGAAAGCACTAAAGTTGTGCGTGAATTCGATATCGGCAGTTGGTATAGTCTATGGGTTTAGTCCGTGCTTCTTTCATGAAATTTTTGGCTTTATGTTCTGAGTTTATTGCTGCAAGTTAATTTCCGTCGTGTTCTCAAGCAATAAGTTGACGTCGTTCCAAGTGCTCCCTTCGCTCACACAGGTCGTTATGTCCCCTCGTCGCCTCACCAGGGTGGGGGTGTAGTTCGCGGCTAGAGGAGTCCTGCCGCGCTTGGGACGTTTTTGAGGGAAGCGGGTTCCGGGTGACGCGCAGCGATGTGGAACGCGGCGGTCGAGCTTCAGACCTGGACCAGGCAAGTTGTGTGTCGCGCCTTGCAAGTGAACAGTTCCGCCGGGAACTGAGCAGCTCCGCCCACACCGGGCCACCACCTCTACCGATCCAGCCCCCTGCCAGCCACGTGGCGACGTCACGACCCCGGGGATCTCCGCTCTACCTGTGAACTGGCCCACAGGGTCTAAACTTAGGCTAGTTGGCGCCCTCAGCGACGGCAACATCGTAGCAGGGACCGGTAGGGCGACAAAGTATATGTACGGTAGATTTTATTGTTTTAGGCATTCTAATAAATTTTTTTACTGTACAATTGTACACAATTGTTTGTAAGAAACAATTGGACATTTGATTGCGTCCGGTTCTAACCACATACGAGGTTTAAGGTTTAAGGATTTTAGAAACTATGGACAAGAAAAAGAGAAAAGCCATTTCTCTTTCAACGAAGCTGGAAATTCTTCATGCAGTAGATCTGGGCGAAAGAAAAACAGATGTTGCAAAAAGATTTTCAATTCCGAACTCTACTTTGTCAACAATACTTTCGCAGCGAAGTGATCTTGAAAGCAAGGGACTTGTACTTGGTGCCGAGAGAAAAAGACAGAGACACTGTAAAAACGATAATCTTGATACTAAATTATTTGACTTTGTAGTGGAATGTCGAGCAGCTAGCATACCTATCTCAGGATCTATCCTTCAAGAGAAGGCCAAATATGAGGCATTAAGAATGGGGATAGACAATTTCCAGGCATCGAATGGTTGGCTGCAAAGTTTCAAGGTTTGTTGGAACCTGAGTACTCTGAAAGCTGCTGGTTAGGAGGCAGCTGTTGATCCTTGTGTCCAAGAAGAATGGCAGCCACAGTTGCGAAGACTTAACAAAGGATATGCATCGCGGGACATTTTCAATGCGGATGAGGCGGGTGTTTTTTATAACCTCCTCCCGGACAAACTCTTGTTCTGAAAGGAGAAGCATGCCACGGGGGGAAGCGAAGTAAAGAACGGTTCACAGTTCTGCTGTGCGCAAACTCTGATGGTTCAGAGAAATTAACACAACTGTCATAGGAAAATTTGCCAAGCCTCGGTGTTTTAAAAATACCAAACATCTACCATGTACGTACAAACACAATTCCAAAGCATGGATGACATCATCTTTGTTCCGCGAGTGGATTTGTAGTTTTGATGCTCGCATGGGGGCACAAAACAGGCAAATTGTGTTGTTCTTGGATTGTTGTACAGCACACAAAATTGATGGACTTAATCTGCGCAACATCAAAGTGGCTTTCTTTCCACCAAATTGTACATCCAAGCTGCAGCCCATGGACCAAGGGGTAATATGTCTCAGTTGAAAAGGCTCTACAGGCGCCAACTAGTCCAGTATCTGCTGAGGCAGATGGAGAATGGCAACACTTCTTTGAAATGGAATCTCCTGCAGGCCATGCCATAGTTGGCAGAATATTGCCAATTGCTTCCTCAAAGCAGGGTTCCACGATGAAGAGCAACAACAGCTAAGTAACCCGCCATGTTGCACCGAAAATGAGTGGCTTGAAGTAACCGGGAACATTGATGATTTTGTGAATGTGGATAGTGCTGTTCAGACATGCTCTCAGGATGAAGGCCCTAGTGCAGAAGAGCAAGAAGATGTGTGTTTAACTGATGACACCACCGAAGAAGTCGACACTGAGGTACTTAGGCCATCGAGGCAATACGTGAATTCAGCCTTGGATGTTTTGGAGAGATTATTTCTGACGTCTGATACAAGTAGCTCTGCATCAAATCTTAAAATGTTGCGAGAACTTAAGTGTGGTGTGACTAATGAGTTAAGCAACCGTACGAAGCAAACATCTATTAAAGACTATTTTTCAAAGCAGTAATATTAATTGTTTACACATTTTTATTCTGTCCATGCTGTAGTTTAGGTATTTTTCAGTTAATGTGCAATTGGCTGCAACTAGTTCTCTTTAGTGCTGCTACGACTGCCTGTACATACAGTATGATTTCCTGCCCAGTTATTTTCATCTAGGTATGTAGTATGTACATTTTATACAATTAGTTATTTCCCTAAATAATACATATCTTAATTTACAATGTAATGTGAATAGTGTTAAAACATGACTCTTGATTCGGTGCAACGTTAAATATGCATTTGTTATTTTATGACATGCTTTTTTATAATTTTGGGTTTGACCTCTTTGTAAAGAAACCTCTCTATTACAAAAAAAACAAAATCAAGTCACCTCAGTTTTGTTATACAAAGGTTTTACTGTACTTCTTCTGTACACCCTTCAAACTTTTCCTTCAATTGCTCTAATATATTTTCATCACAACTTTTTTCCTGTGATACTCCTACTTCTGGTACAGGGATTTGAAATATTCTTTCTTGAATTGCAGACAATATTTTCATTACTTTTTTCCTTGCATATTTTGCTGTTCTCACTTTTCTTTTCTTTATGGGTGATTCCCCTATACTTGGTAGACTGTTATTAAATGCGTGCAGCACTACATCCATGCTTGATTCCTCTTCATCACTGTCAGTTGAGCTTTCCTCTTCACTGCACTCTTCCTCCCGTGTAGTAGTACTTGCACTTGCTATTGATGAGATTTGTTTCCGACATGAATCACATACCTTCTGTCCAGTCTGCAGGTGTGGTTGTTTCTGTATCATCCACTGAAGAACATTTCTCAACTGTTTTCTGCTGCTTTTGTGACCTTGAATATTAAACGAATTACAGCACTGTGTATGTATGTAATTCTTTTCCATTGTTGCAATGTATTTATCAATACAGCTAAACTTAAGAAATTCACACCAAATGTATAGCACTGTTGTCAATGACAAAGCTGCACTAAGACTGACCTTGATTGTGAGACTCACGTGGTTATATACACTTGTCTGAACTTGCTCTAAGAACATTGGGTGCAAAAGTGGCTCAATTCCACTGCATCCCTAGTCAGTATTCGAGATGTAGCTTATGTTCCCAGATCCATCCCAAAATGAAACTTATGTCACTTATAGCCAATAATGCACTTCATAACATATAATTTTTGAACATTATTCAAAAATACTCTTTTCAAAATTTTTAAGGTCACAGGTTACATGAACATGACCTTGAAGCAAATTTCTTTTAAAATACGTAAAACTTATTTTTATCTCAAAGTACACTTTTCTAGCTTCCTATTGAGCCCTACATCAAGGTTCTCACTCAACTACAAAGGAAGTTACAAATATTTTTATTGGACCTTGCACAGCAAAATTTCCACTTTTTCCACAAGTTGGCAACCCTGCTGTATAAGAAGTATTATTCACAGGGGGCTGTAACTTTGCTAATGCACTTTTCTGCACACCTACTGCTAATTCACCAAGTTTTTTTTAATTCGGAGATGGTGATGTCAAAAATTATTATTTTCTGGTTGATTTGGCATGGAATGTGAATGACCCAATACAAAATTTTCTCCTGAGCTTTTGACAGTGTTTAACTGTATTTCCTGTATTTTAAGACTAATTGTGCACAGCTCTAGAGAGTTTAACTGGGTCACAAAAAAATTGTTAACTACATTAGCTACATTGTTTAACTTGTTGTAAAGAGTGAGGCATGGCGTGTCTTGTTGCAGGGCTGTGCATCACGTGCGTAATGGTGGTGCTTGTGGCGTGCCGACTGCGCATGGTGCAGCGCCGGCTGAGGCGGGGCGGCAAGTCTCCGTACGCCCACGATGCAGACTACCTGGTCAACGGCATGTACCTGTAGCTCCTTCGCCTCTGCGTGGCTCATCCTTGTTGCCAGATATATGCCATAGAGCACACAAGTTTTAGGCACACCTTTATAATTAATGTAATGACAATTTTTTTTAAATGTACCTGAAACAATATATTTTAACAAGAGCATCATCTGATAATATTCAGTTTTTACTTCTAACGAGAAGTAACCAAAATATTAGTGATGCACCGATTCCGATACCGATTAACGATAATCGCCGATAATTACATTTTACCGATTAATCGTTATCACCGATTATTTAAATACCGATACCGATGTAAGTTGTATTTTACGCATCCTTTATTTTCTCGTCAGATTTCGTAGACATATTTCGCCGCATATCTTACGCCAGATTTTAAATAAAAAAAATTAGGCGCACACTCACTATTTTAATTTAGTATTCATTCCCGCCGCTATTTATTTTGTAAACACGCAACTAAGAACCATAGATACCTGCATACAGCTCAAAGTTGTACTGCCAACTTTAGAATAAGACAGCATTAAAGTGGTTACGATTACGATCAGGTTTAGCAGCGCTAGCAATCATAGTGAGAAATAATGAAAACGTCCGGAAGGAGAGAGCGATTGCTTTAGCACCAAATGTTTGCGAACTTCAGTGTTGGCTAACTTTCCTGTTATTGGCGTCTTTGTTGACATCATATAATCTATGGAAGTATTCCGAAGGTGTTGTGTTTTTAAATGTAAATGTTTATTATTGCGAATGCGTATTTATTAAAACGAGACTGTTTTAAACAATGGCGCCTGTGAAGATATTTTAATGCTTAGTATTGCTTGATATATTATTATTTGTTTAATTTAGCTGTTGGAAAATGAAAATGTGATAAAATAATCGGTAATCGGTTTGTATCGGTATCGGCCGATGTTTATGTTGGTTATCTGTATCGTTTCGGTAATCGGTAAAGCCTTATCGGTGCATCACTACAAAATATGCCATCTTGGTCTCAATATTTAATATTCAAAATTTTGGCTCTTTTTGAGCACAGTACATAATTTTATGGAAAGCCTCAAGTGACCGACTGCTTCTCCTCTAAAATTAGTCTTCCGTCTTTTTTCTTTCAGAATGACTGCACCTGTAATAATTCTGTAAATATTTTATGGTCTTTGAAAGATTAAAAAATAGTAAAATTAAAACTTATTGTAATTTAACATTAAATACAAAATAAGATTTTTTTATGTCAGCAAGCTGGGTAGTAACAATCTGGTAACAGTGGCTGCCATTTGCTCCGTATTGCAAACTAAATGTTATGTATGTTTGGAGACTGCCCTGTTCATTGTTTATGTAACCGACTAAATGTGGCTGGGATTCTACTGATGAACTAAGTGATATGCTTGTGTTTTTCTTCATCAACTTGGCACACCGTGCAAATAAGGCTATCAACGCTGCTACATCTGAATCTTACAGACTTTACAGGAGAAAGTTTTTTTTGCGAAACATTTTCATCAGCATTACCATATTGAGCTCAGTGTATATTTTTTAGTGGTGCACCGATATGACTTTACCGATTACCGATTCGATTACCGATTATAAGAGCAATAATCGGCAGATACCGATTCAGTTACCGATTATTATGAAGAAATTTTTTTAAGTGTAATAATGCACACAAAATTTTTTATTCCCATGTGAATTTAATAACAAGATTAGGTAAAATTGAGAATACGGTTATAATAACAGTATAAAAATATATAAAATACACTATTAAGTCATTGCAAAGTGTAAATTAAATTAACTTCTATTTATATTTGATATTGTAAACAACTTGGAACTACAGTCTAATAATTGTAATTTACAATGGGTAAGTTTTTGTTGCGGAAAACTAGCATTATTATTGACTATCACATAAGGTTGCATCAAGAAATTACCGTTTAACAATGTAAACATGCTGCTTTATTTTTTTCTCTTGAGTTTATAGAAACATGTTTCCACACTTCACTTTTTTTTCTCCCTACTCGCCATCTCACTATAATTATATAAAAATGACTAAAAACCAATTCTAGCACATGTGATTTTATTTATGTTGACTGAATATATAAAATTATAAATACTTTTTCACTTTTCACGTCACATACAAATAACAAACGGATAATGTTACCAAAGACGCCCATAACGAGTTTGTAAAACGCAGTGATAAAAACTAGAAGGTATCGGGACCACGATTTTGAACCGCTACTACGACTCGAAAAGATCGATTGTCATAGAATCCACTGCAACTGTTTGTGGTATTTTGATTGCGTGCCATCTATTTTACGTCTCTGGCTATAGGTAGTGTACAAGGCCACTAAACAAAAGACAGAACAAAAGACAAAACGTAAATAAACGTGTAGGTAAAATTTATTTTTTATTGTTAGAGGCAATGAGATTTATTAAACTTAACAAAATATCTGTAATTATGATATGACGGAGTTAGATGAATTTTGTAATATATACAAATATTACCGTATTTCGTCCTAAAATGTGTAACAAAATAGTACACGGTAAAAATCTACTTTACGCCAGGACGTAAATAATCGGCAAAGTAATCGTTAAGATAATCGCCGATTACGATTAATCGGTAAGTACCCATAATCGCCTATTACGATTCATTGGTATCCGCATCGGTGCACCACCACTAATATTTTTTATAACTCAGTCTTAAAGATAACTCTACTAACAGCAATGCTACTGTTGTAAATTGTTTTGGGTTCTCTTTCTGTTAACTGATTGGATAGCTTAAATCATAAGAATAAAATTATTCTTATTAGAATCTCAAGGATGTTTGTGTGTTTTGTATCCAACAGCCAATTTTCAAGATGGTTAAAATTCTAGGGACAGGTACTTTTCGCGATCGCGAATCACCGTCGTTATTTCGCGATTTTGGCCCTTTATTTACGAAAATGCAAATTTTGCGATTTTCCACTTTTGTCACGAATTTGGTCAAAATTTCGTTATTTGAAGCTTAAATTGCCACAAACACATATAATTTAGATATAATTCATCTTCCGTTCGTAACACCAGCGCACCAATAAAAAAGAAAACAATAAAACAACTACATAAAAATACATTTTACCGTGCCGACAACATTACTAGGCAAAACTAGGTAAACAATTCATTTTCTCCAGCCATAACCACATTCTGTGGCAATAATAGCACGGCGAGGTTAACGACCACAGATGACGGTAATCCAGGACCGTTTACATTTTGTATTTTAACATTACAAGCTTCAACATTTGTTTCTCGTGCCATGAAGTTATCAAAACAAAACGTGTTACTCAATAGACGTGTTATCAACGTAGCAGTACGAGAATGCGAGAAAGAACACGAACGTTTACGAACAATCGATTGTTGTTAAATCATACAATCAATCGTGTTCGGTAGATAAAAACGATACCGCGTTCGGAACGCGTAAATTTTGATATCAACGAAAATTACAAGTGTGTTTTTTCTTCATAATTTACTTAACCATAAAATACTTCAGGCAATTTTAAACTGCGACAAACAAATTGATGGATGTATGTAATTTTTTTTCTTCGGTTGTGTTAGGTTACTGCACATGAGTGCATTTATTATTATTCGGTGGCTATTCGTTGCGGTAACTGAACAAATATCGTGTTGACAGTTTTCTCGCTGCTTCGCTGTGCCGAATCAGTGCTACTTTAGGCACGATTTTTTTTATTTTCTTAGTTTTACAAAATTTTAAATTTTTTTATAACTTCAATTTTCCTCCTTCACCCGCTGCTTTCGCCCCCATCCAAACTTGTTCGGTCGAGTGTACCGGCAGGTTAGCTTGTTGAGCAGTATAGTGCTCTCACCGCCGTTTCCCACCAAATTTGCTGGTTCTAGCCGACTACAGGGCTATTATCAGCAACGGTATCCACTGGCCGTCGCGTCTCGTCACGAGTTTAGCGCTACGCGTGACGAAAGTAGCCACCCTAAGCTTCCCATGGTCACCTCCACCCCTTCTCGGAGGTGTGCTGAAGTTTGCGGTCTCTAACACGTTTTTGTGTCCTTTTTTCAAGCTCCGCCGCACGTCCCGACGCCTGGCCGGCGAAGTCTCCCAGGGCAGGTCATTCACCGGACATACCCCCCACCCCTCCCTGGTCCACAGCGGTCATCGGCCAGCCGCGCCAGTGACCAATCTCAAGGCCAAAATCCCCCCCCCCAACTTGCAAAATGGCGGCCACCAAGTGCCGCGATGGTCTCTGCGAGACTCCGATCTGCATGCCCACGCCATCTAGCGGCGAAAGGACGAACCAGCTATCCCCTATCCCCACCAGGAGAAACAGTCGACCTCACACTTAGTCGATAGGTCGCCAGAGCCCTTTTTTTTCTTTCGGAGCCCTTCGGAGCACTTCGGGTTTCCCGATCCCCTCCTCCAGAGGAACAGACGACTGAACTAAAGTTTAAGTTAGCGTCCCGGCGCCATTTTCAGGGATTTTGAGGGCAGCTCTCGTCCAGCGCGCATCTTTGCAACAGGTCGCAGTAACGACCAGCAGCTATCGTGATCCGCTTTCGGCGATAATGTAGTTGCTTCTGAGCCAGGCCATGTCGCCTAGATTTTTTTTAGTTTTTCTTAGTAGCTGCCCAAATAGCTAAGTTTAACTTTAGTTTTTTTTTTGGTTTTCGCCATAACTATTTCTTCTATGGCTACCGCGAGCTCCCGTGCCGCGCATCCCCGGATCACCCCCAGGGACAGCCACTATCTACTTCACCCTGCCAGCTAAGGTAAGCTGCACTTCGTCCCACACAAACCTGTTAGGTTGCCTTTTTTTTGGGCTTAACTTCGCCCGTCATAAACTGCCTGCTAACCAAGCTAATCCAGGTGGATTATTGGTTACAGGCAGGGTTCCAGAATCCCAGAGGGTTCCAGAATCCCAGAGTACTTCAAGGACCCCAGACCAGTTCAAGATGGCGGCCCAGTTCCGGCGCCACATTTTGCACCTCAACATGTAACTCGTGAGCCTCTATAACGGAGTCTCCCTCCATCTTTCGGCACCCCTCAAAAAGAAGTGAAGAACAGTTTATAACTCCGCCAGTTTTAGGACGTTTTCCATATTATTATAAAATATTGTACTTTAAACACATATATTTGTTTTATGAGCCTGCGAGCTCAATGTTCCTAAACAGTTGAACTTAGCATAGTATGAAATTGTGTTCCCCCCCCCCCCGGCCCCTCTTTCTCCTTTTTTTATTCGTTAGTTACTCAATGTAATGTATCAAAAATAAGAATCTGACATTGTTAGCAGTTTTGTTTGTAATGGCTGTAATGCCGCAAGATATTTTCTAATGTAAGAAACCTATCAATGAAAAGATACTAAACTACTAATCAACAGTAAAAGCCTCTAATGAAACCAAACCATACGAGTGTTTTCATTTGCTGCTACTTGAAACCACAATCCACGTAACCTTTCCTACTGTCAGGGAGGTTAATTTTAAATTGTGTTTGTAAGTGGGGCTGTGCCCCTCTGGCAAGTTCTTTTAGATAATTAGCCTGACGCTTCCACCGGACATTTATTATCAATAATTATGGTTTTGTTTTGAGCACAGCACCACGGTTACAAATTGGTAGCAGAGCATGGTTACGGTTACAATGTGGTAGCAGTTTGTGTGATATGGTTACTCTTAAATTGTTAACTCTATTTTGGTTTGATTTATGAGAATGCTTTAAATTTATTTGGTATAAATATTTTTTTTGTTTGTCACTAAGATTTTCGTTATATAGTATTATTGTAAGTCCTAAAACTGGCACCCAATCTGATTCACCCAAAGTGAGTTAAATTAAAATTCTCTCGTATTTTACGTCCCGCTGTGACTGTGTTTGCGCGCGGTGAGACACCGCGCGGCCTCCTCCCGTCGGCGCTACGTCCGTGGGGGCAGCGTGCTTTATCAGCGCGCGTGTCATTCTCCCTGTCACCACTTCACCCCTCCCCTCCACGCCTCACCGGCTGGTGGAGACAAGGTCATGCCGTTGACCCGTGTCCGGCAGCGTAACAATGCGTTGCAATCTAGTTTGTTACTCGCGGCCGACAGTGCCCTGAGTTTTTCTAAATTCCTCTCTTTATCTGTGTTTTTTTTTATAACACATCCGCCTGCAAACCAGGCAATCTTTGTGAAAAACAGATAATAGAAGTCCTTTCGGACATCGTGGTATTTTTTGTTTTGTCTCTCGGCGCCTTGCGCGCGCCAACATGTTATCTCTTCACCACATGGCAGGGCCGCCAACCGCGCGGAACTCTTCTCTACTCCACCCACGTAACACTTATTTTGTAAACAAACTACCCATGCTTTGTATGTCCTAATAATAATATAATTTTTATGTCACAAATCAAGCACTATAAATAATCTATACTGCATTAATATAGCAGCAAAGTATTTTCTTAATCTAGGGAACGTAAATTATAACATAATATATTTATATAACTGATAATAACATTAAAAATACAAATAATATGATAATATAAAAATTTTGTTTTAGCTAATGTTAAGAACCTTCCATTGTTTACTATTTCTAAGTATCTTAAAATTAACGATTAAGTATTTTAATATTACATAAAATAAATGTATAAAGGGTCCATTCATTACGTAATATAAAATAAGAATATGCTCATAAGTAATTTTAACAAGTACTCTAACCCTATTGCATCGTTCACCAGCAACGTGAATATACGTCGACGTACCATTTCATTGTGTCACCATACACACCCATGTGCCTAGCTTTTGTTTAGATTTATTTCGTGATCACCCAAAGAGAGGTGCAATCACTCATGCCTTTAAGGAAAGGGCCTGAATTAAATTGTTTATATACACGGGTTGAATCCCCAATACCTTTTACGCTAGCCATGAGGTGAGGAATTTATTGTAAGATAGAGTACTATACTTTTTTAACGTTGAGTCTTCTATAAGCTATTTGCCAATCAATCTAAGACGGCTAAGTAAAGGATAAATAATATTTTTGTAATTATGAATTTTGAGTAAACAATTTATTAACTTTTATATTTTTTTTGGATCGGTGTTAATTTCCTTTATAAGGTGGTGTACAGCTATGTATTTAAAACATCTAAATTTTTTTTCATTATCCATTTTTCATCCAAATTTGTTGATCTTGCGGGTTTCGAACCCGAACTAACTCAGGGGTGAAATTCCCTCGTAGGTCTCTCTGCTTCAGCCTGATGGTCTGATCAACCGTCAGAGCTTGAACATATTGAGCCTATGTGAGTTAATAAAAGTAGGTATCCGGGACCGAGGTGTACTTCGCTTTTTAAGCAAGTATTAAATTCATCCATTTCGTCTGATCCATCGTCAGATTGTGCAGAGCTATGACTCAATGCCTTCGACTTCTTATGGACAGCGAAACAATTATGTACAGGGGTTATATTCCCAATTTAGTTTTGTAAGTTACGGGTCACCATACCCATATACAGGGGTTCCAATCCCCATATATCACTGAGTGCTCAAGGACGCATTTCCCTTGTTTTGGCCTCAGTGCTTTTCGGCCTCCCTCATAGCGCCCATTTTGTGTTCCTACACGATATCCAAAATCTGAGATCAACGGGATGAATTTCATTTCATTAATATAACAACGGCATAAATAGTTGTAAGCATACAGGTAATTTAAATTTAAGCTCTGAATTTAATATTTTTTTATTTATTAAATGATTTTAAGGATTTATTTTTAAATAATTCAACCAAGTTTAAATGGACCCTATTTAATTATAAACCTTGTGTTTTACTCATAAAGTGTTACAGTCAAAGGACATGGAATTAATTCTGCTTTATTATAAGTAGTAGGGCAACAGGCATCCTTTTTTGCTCATTAATAATAATAAAATCAATCATATTAAAATACGTATTCCCCCTAAATTAAGCAGCTACGAGGTAACTAGTCTCATTTTAATATTTATGGTAATCACCGAGAAGGGTGAAATACTTTCAACCCCCAACGAAAGGTCCACTTAATTAATTTGGGTATGTTTGAGCATCCCGTTTCTAGGCTAGCACAAGCTAGGTAATTTAAGATATTTTAATTTTTAATTTTTACATACGTAAGTTCAGTCTTTAACAAGCTATTTGACGTAAATAGTTTTAATTTTTTTTTTTGCTCAGAAATACCTCTCTGATATTTTTTGAATCTTCATGAATCTTGTTCCACGATTTCATATATTTAATTTCTGATTACGTTCCTTTTTTTAATAACCATAATTCGTAAAGTAAGCAAGAATAATGTTTGTAGTGTTTTTTTTTTACTGATGTTGCGTTAATACTTGTACATGTTTATTTCTTTATTTTCCCTTGCACGTAAATGTGATGTACAGTGACGTACATAGAGTCTGAGCACTGAAGCTGTCACATCTAGCCATTTTTCTTTTTCTTTTGCATTCCACCCCAAAGTTGTATTTCTTTTACATCGTTATCGATCAGATTGTTTATTTAAGTAAAAGCTACGTGACTTCCAGACGGCAAACTGGTTTCTTTTATGTGTTTTTCTAAAATAGGAGCTAGGTCAAGCTAGCCAACAAGCGGCGCAAAAGTTAGGGTCCTCTGAGCCAACGAGCCATGACCAAGGTCCTCTGAGTGAAAAATCTCATGACCATTTTCGAGTGTTCTTTGGGTTACATTCCCACCACTCATTTTTGGACGGCCTATGTTCAAACCCCCTCTCAGGCAGTGCGAAGCCAATCAGCAGTCATGGAAGATCTAACCGCTCCATTATAATTTATCCCTTTTTGATTTATAATTGTTGGTTTATTGCATTTTACATTTCTTTAAATAATTTAAATTTGAGTGCGAAGAGTCGTTAATTTATCGTTTTGTTTGCAGAATACATTTAAATAATAAATATTAGTTAATAATAATAAACATCAGAGTGGTATGCGCTGAAATTTTATAATTTATCGAATATTTAATATTTTTAAATTCATTCTCTCCTACGGATTGTTGATCTGTTGGGGTTTTCATCCCCAATCATTTAAAATTCCGCCAAGGGAATACCACCCATAGGCCCTGTGTCACTCTGGGACTGAGGTTCTGTTTCGCCTTCGGGCAAGCAGCAAATTTGACTGTCTTCTCCATCGCCTGACTGTGCAGGGCTAAGTCCCAATGCCTTCGGCTTCTTATGGAAAGACTACAGGGGTTTACATTCCCACTTTCATTATTTTCAGGGGTACACAAATCCCCACCTTCATAACTGGCACCCGACGGACCAAGTTCCGGTTCCGGCCCAGTGTTGTCGGCCCGCCTCACAGCGCCCATGTTTAGAGTTTTTGTCACGTGACACCATTCCCAACATCTGAGATCAACTTTCCTCATGACTTCATTCACCGTTAAGGGTAATTAAATTAATTATAATACACCTTCGAATTGACCGTAAAATTATTTTTTGTAAGTAGTAGGATACAGGCGAACCTGGTACTAGTTTTACTAATAAGTGTAGGTTTGTTTTTTATTTTCCCTATATGCTCCGCATTTAAGCGGGGGAGTATGTGCCGAATCAGTGCTACTTTAGGCACGATTTTTTTTATTTTCTTAGTTTTACAAAATTTTAAATTTTTTTATAACTTCAATTTTCCTCCTTCACCCGCTGCTTTCGCCCCCATCCAAACTTGTTCGGTCGAGTGTACCGGCAGGTTAGCTTGTTGAGCAGTATAGTGCTCTCACCGCCGTTTCCCACCAAATTTGCTGGGTCTAGCCGACTACAGGGCTATTATCAGCAACGGTATCCACTGGCCGTCGCGTCTCGTCACGAGTTTAGCGCTACGCGTGACGAAAGTAGCCACCCTAAGCTTCCCATGGTCACCTCCACCCCTTCTCGGAGGTGTGCTGAAGTTTGCGGTCTCTAACACGTTTTTGTGTCCTTTTTTCAAGCTCCGCCGCACGTCCCGACGCCTGGCCGGCGAAGTCTCCCAGGGCAGGTCATTCACCGGACATACCCCCCACCCCTCCCTGGTCCACAGCGGTCATCGGCCAGCCGCGCCAGTGACCAATCTCAAGGCCAAAATCCCCCCCCCCCCACTTGCAAAATGGCGGCCACCAAGTGCCGCGATGGTCTCTGCGAGACTCCGATCTGCATGCCCACGCCATCTAGCGGCGAAAGGACGAACCAGCTATCCCCTATCCCCACCAGGAGAAACAGTCGACCTCACACTTAGTCGATAGGTCGCCAGAGCCCTTTTTTTTCTTTCGGAGCCCTTCGGAGCACTTCGGGTTTCCCGATCCCCTCCTCCAGAGGAACAGACGACTGAACTAAAGTTTAAGTTAGCGTCCCGGCGCCATTTTCAGGGATTTTGAGGGCAGCTCTCGTCCAGCGCGCATCTTTGCAACAGGTCGCAGTAACGACCAGCAGCTATCGTGATCCGCTTTCGGCGATAATGTAGTTGCTTCTGAGCCAGGCCATGTCGCCTAGATTTTTTTTAGTTTTTCTTAGTAGCTGCCCAAATAGCTAAGTTTAACTTTAGTTTTTTTTTTGGTTTTCGCCATAACTATTTCTTCTATGGCTACCGCGAGCTCCCGTGCCGCGCATCCCCGGATCACCCCCAGGGACAGCCACTATCTACTTCACCCTGCCAGCTAAGGTAAGCTGCACTTCGTCCCACACAAACCTGTTAGGTTGCCTTTTTTTTGGGCTTAACTTCGCCCGTCATAAACTGCCTGCTAACCAAGCTAATCCAGGTGGATTATTGGTTACAGGCAGGGTTCCAGAATCCCAGAGGGTTCCAGAATCCCAGAGTACTTCAAGGACCCCAGACCAGTTCAAGATGGCGGCCCAGTTCCGGCGCCACATTTTGCACCTCAACATGTAACTCGTGAGCCTCTATAACGGAGTCTCCCTCCATCTTTCGGCACCCCTCAAAAAGAAGTGAAGAACAGTTTATAACTCCGCCAGTTTTAGGACGTTTTCCATATTATTATAAAATATTGTATTTTAAACACATATATTTGTTTTATGAGCCTGCGAGCTCAATGTTCCTAAACAGTTGAACTTAGCATAGTATGAAATTGTGTTCCCCCCCCCCCCCCCGGCCCCTCTTTCTCCTTTTTTTATTCGTTAGTTACTCAATGTAATGTATCAAAAATAAGAATCTGACATTGTTAGCAGTTTTGTTTGTAATGGCTGTAATGCCGCAAGATATTTTCTAATGTAAGAAACCTATCAATGAAAAGATACTAAACTACTAATCAACAGTAAAAGCCTCTAATGAAACCAAACCATACGAGTGTTTTCATTTGCTGCTACTTGAAACCACAATCCACGTAACCTTTCCTACTGTCAGGGAGGTTAATTTTAAATTGTGTTTGTAAGTGGGGCTGTGCCCCTCTGGCAAGTTCTTTTAGATAATTAGCCTGACGCTTCCACCGGACATTTATTATCAATAATTATGGTTTTGTTTTGAGCACAGCACCACGGTTACATCGCAATGCCGAAGTATGACAAACGTACTAGATAGGGCCAAAGAATTTTCTTCTGATGGTCTCTATTCGACAGATAAGGCAGTTTTATTTTGTAAATGCTGTAATTGCAGAGTCAGTTGGGACTGTATAGACTCAATTGTTAAGCACATAAGCAGTGAAAAGCAAAAAAAGTCCCGCATTTCTTCCACTGCTACTGTAGCACTGCAGCATACTATTGGTGTTTGTGCGCAGCAAGCAAAATAAAGGAAAACTGAATCGCATCGTTTTGCTATGGAGTGGCTTAAATTTAGAAGCTCTCAAAACCAAACCCAACTTAAGCTAGTTGGAAATGGGAATTTTAAAACTAACCTAAGGTAAACTTACCAAATATAAAATAAGACTTACCTAAACCAACCAAACCTAAAACTAAACAAACCTAACTTTTTTGGCCTAGCATACCACCTGAGTTAGGAATATATTTTATTGACAAACCTTCCCTTTAAACCCAAAAGTTTTGACATTCTGGAAGAGTAGCTAATCTCGTTGTCTTTAAAGCTTTTGAGTTTGAAGGGTTTTTCACTTCTAAATGTTAGTTTTAAACATTTTGATCATTCATAATTGAGTTCATTAAACACTTTCTTAAAAAAGGTATGCTTAGATACATTTCGCTGCTTTTTTCCCTCACCGCTTTTGGCATTTTTGCTCACCGCTTTTCACTAATTTTACTCACCGAAAAGTTCATGTCCCTATTCATTGGTCAATATTTTGGCATGAAAATGGATACATTTTCAATATAATTTTTTGAGAAGGTATGAAATTAAAATTTTTATCTAACATAATGTTTAAGAAATATAATGTATTAAATAGTTGTAAAACTAAATTCTATTTACATTATATGACACTGAAATTAAATCAATCATACAGATTAAAGTTATGTTCCACTTTAAAATACCAATTGCGCTGTACTTATAACAACTTAGTGATACAACTTTATACTGTAGGTATAGAAGTGTTGTTCAACTTGAAATATCTA
The DNA here is from genome assembly GCF_032445375.1 of Bacillus rossius redtenbacheri. Classification (NCBI taxonomy): domain Eukaryota; kingdom Metazoa; phylum Arthropoda; class Insecta; order Phasmatodea; family Bacillidae; genus Bacillus; species Bacillus rossius. The sequence continues at coordinate 562,604 of NC_086333.1, read as the reverse complement.
TTCCACAAATTAATATTCAACGTTTATAAGATACTGGTCATAGTTAAGCCCAAATCCAGCATCATATCCAATCAGAGAACAACAATCTAACAAAGAGGGGTGTAAAGAGCCTTGTAAGGTAAGGTGGCCACCTGGCAGGACGCTCAAGCTCATGCCTCCACACGCCAGGCACGGAACTGGCGTGTGGTCGTAATGCGCCTCTGGCATTTTGTAAGTGGAGTACTAAAGATAAAGACTTCTTACACTTCCCTATACCATTTGCAATATACAATTTACAATTTACAATATGTAGATGGCACATTAACACTTCAAGCTTTGCAAGCAGTTTGGTGATCCAGCCAGTCGCCACCTTAATAAATGTATATTTTTTTTTGTTTTGGTGCCATGTTTTAAATTTCTCTTTTAGTTAAAACAACAATATAGACAAATGATGAACAGGTAAAAAATTTAGGCAAATAGTATCATCGGTTTTTCTGCAATTGGTGCGAAATTTCTTTGCTCGAGCCTTCTGTGTCTTGAAGTGGCAAAAATAATAAAGCTTAAATACATTTATACTGTTTTAATATTTGTAAATGTGTAATTTATGGTTTGCAAACTGAGCCCCAGCCCTGAGCGACATGTGGGTGTGTGCGCTTGCAAATGTAATTAGTGTTTTAAACCTTCAGAGGTCAACCTTGAACACTTTGACTAGCTGCCAAAAGTCACCATGACACACATTGTCATGCCTCGCATAGTACACACGTTACAGATACAACCTTAATTATTTCAGTACAAAATGTGTAGTTTGATATAGTAGAAGCTCAAGTTGATCATCATTAGTGGAACTTGCCCGGTGGTTGTTATTTTCAAGTGAGAAACGTCTGTATTCTATAGATAACAGTGGCCACAGTGTAGCTCGATGAAAAGATGAAAGCACTGATAAGTCTGTTCAGAAGTATGTACTCACAATGCTACAGCCACCAAAATATTTGCACACTAACTTATCACTTGCTAGATAACAGTACTTTCTGGCCCATTTGACCATTTCAGGAACTGGTTTAATTTAGAGCCTATATTG
>NC_086333.1:25000-207500 GCF_032445375.1 Bacillus rossius redtenbacheri | reverse complement strand
TTTATGAAACTTGCAAATGGTATTTCAGTGAATATTGTTGCTATCGTTTCTCACAGTGAAGTTCAAACGCAGACTGTTTTATCACGGCTCGGGAACACCGTAAGGATCACAAAGTATTCTTCCGCCTTAGCGTTGTGTCACATGTGGCCATACGTAGCGAAAACACAATATGGCCGCCTTTGAGATAATAAATGTATATGTAAGGATAAATAAACAGTTATTCAGATATTCTTGAGAAATTCTCACTTTCACGCCTTGGTAAAATAAACAGAATAACTTTGACCTAGTTTAATGTTAATGACATAGACAACGCTGTGTAGTACTGCAAAATTACACCTATAGATACTTGTGTTTGCGTATCATAATAATATGAACTCAAATATATAACTAAGTAACTTCCATGAACGTTTGTAGGACTTGAACTAAACACATTTTTGCCGGCCTCTTTACGTATTTTATAGCAAAAGACCATTCGGGAGATGGTTTGTGACGTACTTGACGTAAGTTAGATGAGATAAGTTTTTAAAACGTTCCCATTTTATGTTCCCGGCATCAAGTGGTGAAGTGATTGATATCAACAATTGTATTAACTTTGGTTTTAACAAAACAGCACGTGTATTAAAGAAGCTTATTTATTTTGAGATATGTAGTATTTAATCACATAAAGTAACTCTTTAAAGGAGATAATAATTAATGGCTTTATGGTTATTTCAACTGTCAATAATGACACCGCATGGCTAACATCATCACTGCTTTCAGCCTGTGGCCGGGTCCAGAAAACATGGATGCCAATCCTAAAATATAATGTTTAACAGCTCCCGCACTAGACGGCCAAGTTGCCGTGGCCAGTTCGCCGCGACCTGAGAGTGCGTGGCAACTACTGAGAGAGCACACACTTGTCCGCGGCGGCCAGGCTCAGGCGTGTCGCTACGACTTGAAGGTGGATGCAGACCATGTCATTTGTGTGGTTAGTCGCCTAGTGTGCGGGAGCTGTAAGGATGAATGACGAGAATATAAAAACAAATAACTTACCCGTGCGAATAAAACATTTTATCTTGATCAGACATCGAATGGTAATATAATAATGGGGTAGTATGTAAATGCAAGTATTTATTAATGCAAAGTATTGAAAATATAGTACCAACAGATTTTGGCCGTATCGAATATTTATTTTTACACTTCTTACAGTTAAAATCTTCTTCAATAACAATGTTAGAAGTTGTAATGTGATAATCGTTTACTTTTTGGCTGTATGTGCCTGATACAAACATAAATATGCCTACCATTGAATATACGAACTCGTGAAAAAACCATGTGGTAAAGAGGTTCTGGGAAATATAAACCTGCCCTTTAAAGCGTCTGACCTTGTGCTTTATTAATGGTCATTGTTATGCCTACTTTTCTTGGGAATTATTTCCTCATCATTTGGAAATACATTCCTCATCATTTGGAAATACAAAGTTGTATAATAAATTGTGAGTATAATGCGGAGTCTATGAGCAAAGTTGCTGTGTAAATGCAAATCATACATACATTTTGATGAAGTACAATGGGAGATTTAGCGTAACGGCAAAGAAACACCTATGAGAAATAATATATAGCCTAACAGCAGACAGAATATCAGTGTTATTGGGGTTTAGATAAATATAAAGTAACATTGCAAACTCTATATAAATAAGTAGTGAAAAAAATTATATAAGTTATGTTGCAAATTAAGTTATAAAAGTATGTGGAACTTACTTCGGTTAATTCGCTTCAACAGCTGTCATGCATGTAAGATTATTTATATAGCTATGGCAATCTCAAAAATGGCGTAGACTTGTGACCAAAATAAGGCTTTTATAAACATGTTTTTATAATAATTTATTTCAAAACATTAATTTTTGTAAATTGTCTATTTACGTTATTAAATCATTAATTTTGAAGTTGTAAGGAAGATATGGCGAACTGACCAAAAACATCTTTGAGAAACTATCTATCTATCTATCTATCTATCTATCTATCTATCTATCTATCTATCTATCTATCTATCTATCTATATATCTATCTATCTACCTATATATCTATCTTATCTATCTACCTATCTATCTATCTTATCTATCTACCTATCTATCTATCTTATCTATCTACCTATCTATCTATATATATAATCTGGGCGACTAGATCTTTTCATTATGGAGACCTGGATTTCCTGAAATAATAGAGTGTATTGTTATTTTTAGTCGAATTTTTTTAAAATAAAATAATGGCTTGTGAAACCCTAGAAAAAAATACAATCTATGAAATAAACATAACTGTAAAATTATTGAAATCATAAAAGAAAAAGCAATATAATTACTAAATATTTTAACAAAATAATAATTTTAAATTATTTTCACATTAATTTTAAAATTGAAAACGAAAATAGTTATGAATTTCTTTCTTTTATTTGGTTATTGTAGAGGTTTAACTTAACTGATTTTTATAACTTTACAATCAATTTTTTCTTTCCATATAATTTTATTTTAAAGCCCATTTTTTATGAAGAAAGTTAAAAATTTTAAAACTAAATATTGTCTTTTTTTACTTTCTCTGTACTTCAGGTCACCATAATGAAAATATTTAGACGACATAACAAACCCCGTTGTATTCTTTGAGGTCGCTCAAATTCTATTTTTGTATTTATATTTTCGTCAGTCATGCACGTGCTACTTTTCCTATCCTCTTAAGAAGATTTCGAAGTTGCATGGTTGAATCATTCGAATCCAGACCGGCTGCGGGACAGGTATTCATATGCAAAATAAATCTTCGCACAGTTTTCGCCATTGTGATTTTAAAAAACTGATAGTTTCAAGAGCTTTGTAGAGGAATGAGTCAATCTTATTTAATATTTAAAATTGGAGAAATAATGTGATACTATTTTCAAAATAGTATAGATTCCAGACTGGTCATTTAATCAACTTAACAGTCAAAACACAGAATAAACACAGCAAGCACATTTCTAATGGAGACATAGAGGGCCCGAGGCTCCAGCACGCGTCTGGGCGCAGTCTCAGCAGGAGAGGAGGCGTAGGCCGGCTGCGTTGCTAACTCCTTCCTGGAAGGTTACCAACCCTTTCGCAAGGTCATCCTCTCACGTCTTCTTCTCACGCGTTGCGCGCGTGGTGCAAAACAAGACTTTCCGAATAACATGCATGTTTGAGAAATGTGTTTCACTTACACATTTAAATTTTCTGCTGTAGTTCTTAGGAATGTATTTTAAAATTATTATTTACCTCTCTTTAATTTATTTTATTAATAATAATTGTTTAGAAACAAATTTTAATTCATAACATGATAATGAAATGTTGTCTATAAATTACTTATTTGTTATTATAATCGCTCTTGTTTATAGCCAGCAAAGGCACACGAAATATACCAATCGTAAATAATGTAAGAAACTTATCTACTTAAAAGCCATTAAAAAATTTAAACCAATAAACCTATTTGTTGTTGAAATTTATGTTTTTAACTTCTCACTAGATAATGTTGTGGTACACGGACGTGTTAATACGGTTAACTGTTGGAAACAAAACTTGCATAACCTTTTGGTTTTCTAAAACTAGCCCCTAACAAATAATTTAATAATGAATAGTATTTATTACACTCGCGCTATAAAAAAATTGGACTAAAGTGTGTACTAGAAAATAAGTGTATTACTGAAATAAATACAGTGCATTTAAATAACTTAGCAACTGTATTGATCTGTTAAGTTGCGTTGACATATTCACCCCCGCTTATCATAAAATTATTTACTTTAATGTAGTAATGCTAACTTTAGGTATGTTGAATAACACTTTTATAGTAATATTTAAAAACGTGCTTTTAATTACTCGCATTTTTTTTATAGTTAAACTGTTAAAAAATCAGATTCGAAATACAAGAGGTACGCACAATGTACCATTCGTTACTTAAGCACAGTGATTTTAATTAGGAAGGCTGGTATTTCTGTTAATTTCCACTTCGCATAAACGAAGGAAACGAGTAATTTAACCGACTGTTCCCTATAGATTTGATCATTTACAAAGGTAAGTAAAATAATATACAGGACCAAGGAAAATTTTGGAAGTAAAAAATAAAATTTTTAAAGAGAAGATAAATCAAGGATCATGATTGTGAAACGAAAGAAAATATTTATTACATGTGTTAATATTATCTATAATAGGTAATATTTTCCTAAGCCATATTAATCATTTTTATTTTTTATTTGTAATGTATGTCTGTTATTATATTCTTCTTTATATGTAGGAAGCTAAGATACCATGGAGAAAATCTCATTTAGTAACCAACCTATGTAAGGGTTTTATTGTTGGAGACTATTGCTGGTGTATTCAAGGAAATTTTGCTTCATTGACATATGTACGTCTATTAATAGAGAAAGAATTTAAGATCATGGATATATGTGTCGTTAGTGGAATGAAGAAGAACTTATGCTATCCAGTATGAGTAAGAATTCAAAAAATCTTCGGCTGAAGGTTTATCACGAAAAAATAACCCATAAATGTACAACTGATGGTTATTAGTGCTTTCCAAATATGATATACGTCTTTTAAGTTGGAGCTGAACAAATAGTTTATTGCAAATAATAGATTAAGAATTAAGGATGAATGCGTTTAGTGTTTGCATAAAGTTTAATTTTAAAAATTCTGCAGTCATAACAAAACTCGTCGCTGTCAACAGGACGTATTCATAAAGGTATCTTCATAACTAAATGCTGGTCTCTTATTACAGATGGCAGGTTAATTTATGTTACAAATTTCTGTAGAGATTTTTTTTTTCATTTTTAATTTAGAGTAGAATCCTGGCGGACTCGCAGAAAAACGAATCTAATTCCTCCGACTAAGCATTGGTCATTAAATGTAAAGATCAAGGCTTGCTGCGTCCTACAGCGCAAATCAAGTGCACAGCCGAAGAGTTCGTGGCGCTTCTGCCGCGTGCCGTATCTAATTGCTGTTGGTTCGGCCGGTCGCACAGTCAGGAGCGTTGTAAAACCACGGCTAGACTATGTGTGCCTATCTTGCTATTGGGTAGGTGGCTGGTGACAGCTTACAAACCTCTCCACTCCCCTCCCCCACCCAACATAATAAACTTATTTTACAGAAAAACAACAGGACCCATCCTTTAACTCCACTACCTGTGACCTTGAAGCCAAGCCGAGCCCGGCCTGCGTATGTTGATGACTTCATTTTTACGACATTTCTCTACTATAAATGCTATTTCTGTAGATTTTATCTTTAGAACTCTCTTGCATTTGTAGTTCTCCTACAACAAAATGAATGTAGACAGTTGCGAAACTGCTAATAATTAACACTTACGCAACATTTTACGCCCGTTATATTACACTTTCTAAATATCAGTTACAAATATCTGTGACAGAACAACACACGCAAAATAAATATTATATTCAATTAGCAGTACTACCATTCAATGGTACTATCTATTAACCAATACTTATTGAGAGAAAATGAAAAATAAGCAAGGGGGGGGGGGAGGGGGAAGAATTAATATAGCGTGTAAGCCTGAACCTGGCGATAGTGGGCTTTGAATCACTTGTGTGACTTGTGTGCCGACTCGGTGCTGTGAGGAGTGAAGTCTCTCTTGGGGGATCGGCTCGAGCATCGCAAGCCAGAACATCACCAGTGACTTGTGCAATCTGTGGTGTGTTCACCATGGAATGCAGTTGTTTTGATCCGTGGGAGGAAAAGAAGGGTGGGCATGAGAGCGACAGATTGTTTTTCTGGAAGTCCCTCGTGAAAGCCGCGTAGTGCTTGCTGTATGTAATAAATAGCGACAAAAGTTTTATTATCTTTTTAAAATATAGTTTCCTCACGGGTTGATAAAACACGAGAGAGCCCCAAGTAAACCCACCGAGCGTCGGCTACATTCACCACATTTCTTAGTTAGGAAAATTAATAAATTTTATCCAGTCCGTGCTTCATCAAACCAAATATTTTTTAATACTAAAACCTGTGAAATGAAATGCAAGTACACGGGTTGGACGAATGTTAACTTTAATTTTATACTAGGTCTATAATGTACACGGACGCAAATGAATAATTTTGCTGTTAGTCTGTAATACATTGTGAGTGGGAATCGCAAACACATTTTTTACCCCGTTGAAGGAAAGCCCTAGATCCGTCCTGGGCATGGGTTGGATTCCTCGTCAATAGAGTGGGATTTTGTATTATGCCTCTGTTTGAATAGGTTGGGATGAATTATGGATTATAGCTATTAATTTGTAAGGGATTGTGTGTAATCTTTGAAGCACAAAAATCAAACTTTCTTTTTCAAGTTTTTCACATAAATTTCACGACGTTATGTGACAGTGTCACATGAAAACGCTCTTATCTTTGTGTTAATATATATGAAAGTTTGCAAGTCATCTAAAAAATATAATATAAGTTACATTTTAAGAATTTTTAATTATTTAAAATTTTTTTAGCGACTCTGATTTTTATGAACTTCGTAAGTAACCGTCACCAAAACTTCGTAGCACACGCGTTATATGTAGGTATTTAGTTAAATTTGTAAATAAAATAACTATTATTTATGAGTTTTTATTTTACGTAACAATATAAAATAAATAAACAAATGAAAATTGTAAACTATTCATACTGTGCAGTTTAAATTGGTTGAAATAAAATGAACAAAATATTCTTGGTGTTATAAATTACTTCCACAATCTGTTACAATAAATTGAAAGAATTCCAATACTATTCATGTTACTGTGAACGAAGTGTGCGTATGTGTGTTATGTATGTAGTGCTATGTAGTGTGTTATGTTTTGTATGTACAGACGGTTGGAAAAAGCTAAATTATTAGTCATGCAATATACCTTTTGTAATATTTGAAGTTTAAGAATATACTTAACAAAATTATGAAACATGTATTCTATGAAAAGGCTCCATTGCTTAGCATATTATTATTTTTTCCATGTTACAATGGTAGTGTTATTCTGCAGCTGTCACTAAAATGTTTTATTTTTATATGATAATTTAGTCCTAGTTTCAAATCTAAGTAAACTATCTGATGATAATTTATTTATTATTTAGACTTATTATGTTATTGTTACTGGAAAATTGTTGGATATGTTTATTATTAGATTATTTTCAAACATGACTTGGTTAAAACGTCAAACAGAATTTTTCACAGCGTGTGAAACTTACAACCAGTAACAAGTTGACTTTTATCTAAACAAATGTTTTTCATGTACAATCTTCAGGTCATAGAAAATAGGAATGAGATAAGCTCATAATAATAAAACAACACTTATTTATTTTAAAGCAGACGGAAAGCTAGTTTTGTTAAGTTAACTATCGACTGACTTCAGTCAAAAATGAAACTAAGGCCGGCTACATTTTTATCTCACGCGTAGGTATAAATTTTGTGTGACCTATTTTTCAAAGTGGCTGAAATTATTTGTAATGAATCTTTTCAAACCCATTGTCTATACATTAAAAAAATCAAGTATTGTATAAAATATATTTTTATAAAAATGTTGAACTTTTTAATTGGCAAATATTTTTTTTCTAAAGATAGCTATGAACTGTATTATCAAGCGAGCCTGCTTTTCAGTCTAAATGCCATGGATTTAATTATTAGATGCAAGCTTGGTTATGTAGCTGTGGCAGTAGGCCCTAATATATACTTAGCACTGGAAATTAGAACTTCTATGGCAATAAAGGTTAATGAAAATTTTAAATAAATACTATCCTTGCATTTACTGTAAACTAAAGAAGCTTATCTAAGATGAGTAGTATCATTAAAAATGATTATTAATTTCAAAATTTTATTCTCTATGATAACTAAGAAATAATATCATATACCTGAAACTGATTTGAAACTTCACGTTTAAAGTGTTTAAGAAGGCGTTAGTGATGCTTAGGTATTTAACCATTTTTGTCAAAAAAATAATTTATATCGGCATGAAGGTTGGAAAATCTAAAGCAAAAGGTTTTAAGTTTTTTTAAAATAATTCGTTAAATAAAGGTAGAACAAAAAAAAAGTGTCCTGGAGCACAAGTCAGAATCGCAGAAAGTCTCCATCTAACACCGTGTGGGCCGCGCCAAGGGCGTTAGGGCCATAACTGCCCCGGCGCGGCGGAGTAACGGGAACATGGTTGCAAGTCGTGACGTCACGGAGAAGCCCAGGGGGTCGTCACAAGATAGGTCTCACGATGTGCTTATTTAACACTAACGATTCGTCTGTACTAATATCAAAATGCCATTCACATTCAGAGTTAAATTATATATATATTACACCCAAGAAAATAAAGTTTACTATTCAAGTTTTAAGGAAACCATTTAACAAATGGTTTTAAATAAAAAAAAGTAAATCAACAAATGCTACACGGTCAGGGTGAAGTCCTTGTATTTTTTTTAATCGAGCTCAAGAAAATATTGTTTTATTTGGCAAACGTCTGGCTTATGAATTAAATAAAAAATAAACAGGATGCATAGCTGTTAAATAATGGGAATTGCACAAATATAAATGAGCAGCGTTACCTCGACAAAAGTTTGTATTTCAATACAGACATGTATATTAATATTTTTGTGCCCATGTGTATATTAATGTAACAATCGAGTGTTTGAAGGCACTAATTTTAAATTCCTATTTTCATTTTTACGATATTTATAACAACTTCTATCAATAATGTATTTCAATATATGGGAATTTATGTAAATTAATAAAGTTATTTTAGAACCCAAAGATGTTAATGGAGTGTGAATCAAGTATTTTATAATCTAAACACATTTAATCTGTAATAAAACATTAAACAAAGCCTTAAATTTTTTGACATGAATATCAAGACAAGGAAATACAACGTAAGACTTTTTTATTTAAACGTATGTGTGTATTAAAATACCAAATCCTGTACTGGATGAATTCCGAAGAAAACCTAGAATTTAATATATTTTGGGTCAAAATTAAATTATTTGGTTTTATGCTGTGTTAGTAGCGTCAGAATCATTTATAGCCGATAGTAGCCAAATGAGGAGGGGGGGGGGGACAGAAATCATGTTTATTCTAAGGGTGAAATCTCTGTCTACTTTATATTCCTTGGGCTGGTTTTTATCAACATGCGGTCAGACAACACGTGCCTTCCTGCTAAATTACTGTTGTTTTGGAAATCTTTGAGTTTTTATAGAAGCTTTAGTAAAATAATTATTTTACCGTTAGCAGCTGCTCTCTTGAGAGATTTTGTGTTTTCAATTGCTATCGTGTCAACAAGAGAGCGCTTTACAGTTCTCTCGTTGGATGAAACAAAAGGTGATGCTAGAATGTGTTACAATCAAAAGGAAGACAAAGCAAGTAATAGGCACAAATACAAACTCCGGATTTGAAAATTTAAAGAGAATGGATAAATCTGGGTTTCAAGTCTGCTGTTGTGTTAGGGGATGATGACGTCAAAGATAGTGGAAAAACCGTAAAAATTTATCCACAGTAACCTTAACACTTTAGCAGACAAACATCGTGTGATTAGAAAAAAGTGTACCTAAAACATACATAATGTTTTTGAAAGTATATATATTTACACCAATTTAGATATTCGTGGCGGAGTGAAAGAGTGTGTTAGGTCATGGCTTTGTAACTTAAACCAATCACGTTTTGTAAGTTGAAATCTATCTTAATTCAATATTTATTTGTTTCCAATTTACACAGATTTAATTTTTATTCTAACATTTACAGACTAAACATATTTTTTAAGTAAAACCTAATTATTTAATAGTCACCCTCGGGACCGGTCCTATGACGGATAATTTAATAGACGGACAATAGAAATTCAATTTCAAACGTGAACAGTTACATTTAAATATAAGTAAATAAGTAGTACGAGATTTTAAATTATTTGGGAAAAATAGAAAGCCATGTTTAATTAAATAACATATATAGTAGTTTTATTTACCAATTTAGTATAACATAGTTTAATGTGCAATGTTGTACAATGTGTACATATGTACGGACTTTGGAGAATTTCTTTAAGTTAAATTGTTTACATCCTAATAAAAAGAAGTCATTTTCTTCTGTTTATTTGCAGCTCGAGCTTTATTCAAGCAATGTTCTGTTTTTTTTTACGGAAACAGCATGAATAACGTTTCATAAAAAATCGCATACAAGTAGTGACGGATAACAGAGATAGTTGGTTAAAGTAGTTTTACTTATTTAGAATTGTTAAATTTTAACCTTGCCTTGCTTTATAAACATACCTACATAAATATTTTTAGTGATATAATTTTCGTACTTAATATTCAATTAATATTTTAAAAACATACATTATTAAATATTATTTGTTATTTTTAAATGTACTAAAAATAAGGGCCGAGTTGGCATCCATTTGGTTAGGATTCCACTCTAATAATTATGTTGCAATTCCTGCTGTCATCAACACTATAATAAGATAACCGTGCAACGAAAGTATTATTTAAGGGAATTTTCTTGATAATGTATAGCCTGCTAATTTAAATTATGCACGTCTTTTTACGTATAAATATTTTGTATAATTATTTTTTTGTAATATCAATAAATTATTAGATATAACTTTATGCGAAGATATGGGAATTGGTTTTGCACAAGTTCTCGTAGTCAATATCATGTAAGTAACGATAATAAAAACTGGATAGGTTAGATTTTTTTATGAAAATTAGTTCTCACAAAGTGAATTTGTGTCATCGAAACCAAACTTGCGCCCATATGCTAATGCAAGTTATTGCGTTCTTACATATGTACATGATATTATCTACTTAAGTCTTTAACATGCAGTTTTAAAACGATAATCGCAAAAGGTAGGTATCGCAATTAAATTTTAATGCACTTTTACAGACAACTGTTAAGTCATTTCTATAGACATATATCAAAAATATAATAAAATATCATCTCTAGTTACCTGTACTATGAAAAATACCCTATTCCAGTTCTACTATCAGTTTTTCTTTCATTCGATGCCATTTTCTGTGACTATAAATAAATGCTGGTTTTAAGAATTGACCATTCTGTCGGGAAAATAGAATTTGAGTTGTGAATTAACACTTTTACAAGTTGGGGTTTTCGAGGTAGTTTGTTTTATATTTGTTGAGCTTTACTCAGAGTCATCCATTTCGGTACCTGTGTAGGTAAATAAATACAAAGGGGTTTGAAAAAACATTTTTGATTTTAATGCGTAGATGTGCGTTTCTTTATGAATCTATAAATACGAACAAACATATTATTTATTTATCGCTATCAAATTTTCACGCGTCGTATGTCATGTTCATTCCACCTCTTCATTATAGATGTATTAAAACAAGGGAAAAAAAAATTAATTATCATTGCGAGTAAACAGTATTTTAGTAACAGTTAATCTTTTTTCCCTTTCTAATTTCTCTTACTTTCCAAGCTCACATACAAGATATCTCTTCTGTTGTTGGTGTGTGTATTGATACCAGTTTCAGGCAACGTTGGAAAAATGCAAGTGAGCTATCCCACACACAGCTACTGCGCTAATTTGGCAACGTTGCACTTGGTTAAGAATGGGTTGAGAGTACCGCATTACCTCCCTCCCTGCCTGCCTGCCTGCCTCCCTCCCACTCACCCAACCTCCCACCCTCCTTCACCCCTTCCCCCGTCCTACTCCAACGCTTGAAATGTTTACGCTGTTTCAACACTTCGATTGGACATAAACACGTTTCAAGGAAACTAAATATATATTGTCTCACCTGATATACATTTTTCCTGACTAGCCACGAAAAATGCTACTTTCATTAAGGGTTCTTGGAAGTAAGAACTTAAAATTTGTTTGTGGTAGGCAGTTTTCACTGATAAACTGAGTGCTTCATGTAAATATTTTTACAGAAATGACATCACAAAATACGTACTTTACCTATATTTACATCATAGGTATTTCGGTATTTAGGATCGGCATATGTTTTTTTTTTTTCTTTCACTATTCCGGTGCCGAAAGTTTGACCAATTTGTACCTTATCTTTTGTTGTAATGCAATATGATAAAATATTTTTTTATTTGTATATAAATAAATAACATTTATACACAATGTTCCACTCACTTCTCCCCAACCCACACAATGTGACAAGCCACCTGAACTAATGCCCCTTTGCCCAACCTCCTTAAATATATCCGGCTATGATATGCAAAACATTTAAACTAACGTTCTCCAACCCCATCTTCATTACTTATTTAAAACAGCGGCATGCTAATCAAATAAGAACACATAAGGGCATACGTGGTGATAATCACATAGTTTTTATAAAACTTTATTATTGTTTTTAACACTTTCAAGTTGATATTCTTTATATGTTTCGAATATTTCATTTGTACATTTCACTCCCATAGAATTATACAACTTTCATGAAGTACTATAAAAACATAAAAACCATTATCGGAATGTATCTCGTCAAAAGTTTTCGATCAAAGCAGAAACAAAAGTTATTCGAAGAATAACCTTAGCCTAAACTTACTGTACAGGTGCATTAAAGATCTATAAATACAAAAATTTTCTACTGTATAATCAGTAAGTGTTCTCTATATTTAAACATATGAACATACATCTTTCTTTTCAAGACTGAACAGTGTCCAGTTGGTATTGAAGAAATTGACGTATCTATCTATCTCTAGTTTCATCTACATGATAACAGAACTTTTAAAGTGTTGTCTGTGATTTGTTAGTATTTTGTAGGAGAATAGATTATTCTATGGAGTAAATTTAAAAATCGCAGACCATAATTTTTTTCATTTAGGAGATTCAAATGGAAAATGCACAAAAAACCATAACATTCTCAATTAAAAAAATAAAGGTTCAACCTTTTTAAGCAAGATAAATTTCTAAATTAATAAAATTATGGCGACAAAAATACAATTTGGTATGTGATTATTATAAAAATCTCACATGTAAAAATTTAATTTATGTATGCTGATGACGAGGACTTTGTTTATAAGTACATTTTATTCCAATATTTATTTGGTATTTTTATAAATTGGTACATTAGGAATCTAGGCATTTCAAAATACAAAGGTTAGGGGAATGTATGAGTTTTTGTGGTAAGTTGGCGCACATTGGAAGGCCAAGTTTGGAAATAAATATCTGTTCACTGAGATGGTTAGGACCAGGTAACGTTTTATGATTTTTCTCTACTTCGCATTGAAAGAAAAAAAACTGTTGAAAAACTGAAGTGTGAAAAAATATAATAGGCTTCCTGCCGCATATGACCTTTAGAATTTGGTTCAATATTTCAATTTAATACTTTTAAATTTTTCTGTGATACTTGTTTATCTAATTTATGTTTACGTGACGTCATACATGTGTTCAAATAGCCCCTTGAGAAGCTGTTAGTTTTCGAAATTTTCGGACGCACAATTAAAGTAGGAGGTACTGGGTCATCGGTCCCTCCCATAATTTGAAGCTGGATCCGCCACTGAGTGACGAATAAGTTGTCAGCACTGGAGAGAAGACACACGTGTTGAGCTGACTTTGTGTAGAGTCGCACGTTTCCACGAACTGCAAGTTGCGATGGAGCATGTTGACGAGCGGGCAGGGTGGAGTGTGGATGGAGGGGAAGAGGGGGACGGGAGTGGCGCCAGAAACACAAAAACAACACCACCCTGGAAACTGTGTAAAGGTCCTTAGATTGAGTGGTACAATACACAATCCTCGGTTAAGTATTTAGTTTAAACCGGTGTGTAAATTTAACCAAATGGTCGTCTTATTAAACATATAATAGTATATCAAACTGTGTAAAGGTCCTTAGATTGAGTGGTACAATACACAGTCCTCGGTTAAGTATTGAGTTTAAACTGGTGTGTAAATGACCATGCGGTCCTCTTATTAAACATGGAACAATATATCCAACTGTGTTAAAGTCCTTAGATTGAGTGGTACAATACACAGTCCTCTGTCAACTACTGAGTTTATACTGGTGTGTAAATATAACCACGCGGTATAACTATGCGGTCCTCTTATTAAACATGGAACAGTATATGAAACTGTGTAAAAGTCCTTAGGTTGAGTGGTACAATCCACAGTCCTCGGTTAAGTATTGAATTTAAACTGGTGTGTAAATGACCATGTGGTCCTCTTATTAAACATGGAACAGTATATAAAACTGTGTAAAAGTCCTTAGGTTGAGTGGTACAGTACACAGTCCTCGTTTAAGTATTGAGCTTAAACTGATGTGTAAATGACCACGCGGTACTCTTATTTAACATGAAATAGTATATATCAAACTGTGTAAAAGTCCTTAGATTGATTGGTGCAGTACACAGTCTTCGGTTAAGAATTGATTTTAAGCTGGTGTGTAAATATAACCGTGCGGTCTAAATATTAAACATGAAACAATATTCTAAACTATTTAATGTCCATTGTTTTTCGTAGAATATAGTTCTTATTTAAAGTTCGTAATTCAGTTTTTTCGTGAAACTAATAACATTCGTTTGGACAAGAATTTCGGAAAGTTTTATTCTCTTACCAAAAACTAATTATACCTTAATTTTTTTAATTTTTATAAAATGTAACTGAATACATTTTTGTAATTGTATCACACTTATTATTGGTTGCACTGTTGTTTAAACATTTCGTTGAGAATTTATTTGTTGGTTTTTAAATATTTTATATGTTGATCGGAATTGGAACATATAGAACTGAAAAACGGGGTTCTACGGGTTCTCTTCCAAATATTTAATTGTAATTCATAGTTCAAAATCTCAATTAATAGAAAAAATAATCACCATAACAATTTTTTCGTGAATAACATTTAAATAAATGAAGTTTTTGGAGCGAAATTTATGTTTTAATTCAGTTAAAATATATATTTTTGTTGTATGTTTACACAAATTCGGATAAGTGGTTTTATAAAAAAAAACTTTTACGGAAATTATAACATATAGGTATTTAGTAACGATGAAGAGAAGTCAAATGTAAATGGAGCAGCAGCGGGATTATACAGGGAAGAAAACGGAAGAACCCCGAGAATCGACTCCGTATCACCTTAGCAAGGACCACTGGTTCGACTACACGACTACCAGGAACCCTGTCTTGTTGAAACATTTATACTGATTTTGCTAGTCCTGCAGTTAACTGTAAAACTTTACAGTCCTCGGATAAAGCGCCAAACACACTTTGTGTGAAGGTCCTCAGTCTGACAGGTCCTCTGATATGCTTGCTAAAGTAATAGTCCTCGGAAGCTACGTTAGTGTTTGTGTATTCCCGTCCTCTATTTAAGGGTAAAAAATGGGGTCCTCGAATAGGGGCCTAAATACGTATAGGTGTGTGTATATATATATATATATATATAAATATATATATATATATATATATATATATATATATATATATATAGAGAGAGAGAGAGAGAGAGAGAGAGAGAGAATGTTAGATGTCATTTAATCTTCATTTAATATTTATTTCTGATGGTGCTTTCATATTTTTGGGATGCTTTGTGCAGTACCCTTCATTCATTTCCTAATAATTACACTAATATGTTTGTCAGTCAAAAATGATGAATTTTAATCACAGGAGCATGATATGACATGAGTGTTAAAAGTGAGGCAGATTGTGGAAAATATCCGATATAAATATTTTAAATTTTGCACAATCGATTTCCTGCAAAATATGCAATATGCTAAAAAAAACCTGAACCCAAGTTTCACCACCAAAATCTAAGATTTGTTTCACTTACCAGTAGTTGTAACATGCCAAGAAGATGAGGCTAAGAACTTAGAAACGCTGTCTTGTTTGATGTCTATGAATTAAATAATGTAAAACTTATAAAAAAAATTATCAACACATTTTAGTTTTGGAAATAAGTGGTGTCAAAAATTGTATGTAATTCTTCCACTGTTGTCCCAGCTTTGTGAAATACATCACAATGTGTACCCACTGATACAAAATCGTCTACACAGAGTACTACTTGTCTAATCAGTTAATCACTTATCAACTATGGGCTAACAGGCCTTCCTCTTTTAAGTATTGTTAGGATTGTTATTGTTAATAGTTGGGAAGATGCTCTGTTACTTTATGAATTGAATCTAAATTTTAAATAAATGTAAAGTATTTTCCTGGCATCCAAATAACAAATCACAGTCTGTGCAAAAAAAAAAACTAATCAAAATCAGTTCATTTGTTTAGGAGCTATGGTGCCACAGACAGAGATACAGATTACATGTTAAAATTACAGCTGCCATTAACAAAAAAAAAGCATGAATAACTAGGCCCTAGTCTCTAGCGCTCCCGTCACTCCCCTCCTTGGGACCACAGAAGGCTTGGGCGTGCAGCAGTTAATTGATACTTATAACCGGCCATGTTGTGCCATGATTCTGAAAAAAATCGGTTCAAAGCATGCGTTAGTCATAATTTTCAACTCGGGGCCCTTAGGCAACATTAACAATACATGTATTATTAAAGGGCTTAATTTTGTAAGTATATTTTATATGAATCCCAGTAGGTATCTAGAATAACACCTCAAATACAAAATGTAAGTGTCCAATGGGGAAATTTATTTATCTGAAAAATAGTTATGTTTTTTTACTCTAACACATACTGTCCTATGTTTGTTTGACTATCTAAGCGTATGCGATTAATACATGTCATTTTGTTAATTTTATTACAAAATTACATTAATAATTATGGGAATGGTAATATGAAAAGTATGTAAAAAACACATTTACTTCATTAATCATTACATGAAGCACATTTATAACTGTATATAAACATGCAAATTTATTTTAATTGTATTTGCCTCATGATTTTGAATGTAAGAATGTGAAACATAATACTGATCACGACATAAATGTAGTGGTTCTTAATTGTCAAGGCCACCTATAATACCCCTGAAATCTTTATTTCAAATAGATATTTTAGCACAAATTAATAGATTACATATTACTCTGTCAAAGACATTCTTCGTACAAAATAGTGATTCTGTTTGTAAGAAAAGTAAATTTCACCTACCACGAATTAGCTGTCACCATACCTACACTGGAACATTTCAGAGTTACAAATTCATAATTGGTTTTTTCTCATAATTTTTGAAGTGAAACTTCTAATGCGACTTCCAACATTGTTGCGTTAAACATTTAACACTACCATGGAGGGGGTATGAAAGCACTGTTGCGTTAAACGTTCAACGTTCCTGGGGAGGGGAAATATTGTGAAAAGAATTCCGGCGCTGGTATGTTGTGGACAGTACAGAGAACTCGGCCGGCACGTGGCGGCGTACTGCTCAGGTTTCACCCCGCCATGCTGCAGGGATAGGCGGGTCGCACCGATTGGGACAGGCCTGCACATGTCGCCACACACGGCAACACGGCGGGGTTCAAGGTTATTGTTGTGCACCGCGCCACGGGACAACACAGCAAGGAAATGGCTTTCTCTCAAGTACGTGTTATTTCAATTACTTGTGTAAATCAGTATTGTTAAACAGTGTTGTATGAGTATTGTTTTAGCTGTGTAACTAAATATTTATTGCTGGTATGATACTTTTCACGCGGTAGTTTTACATTGGTAATTATTTGTCGAGTTATAATTTGATCAACTGAATCACACACCGTATTATAGTTATGAGCCCACGAGCGTGTAATTATTTTGAGTCCAACAGAGAATATGCTAGTTAAAAGAAATTCAAACAAATATCATGCGTGGAATATTATATTTTAATCAGGTACTTTTCAGAAGTTTCTCTTCTACCGTGTGTGACTTGCACACACCCACATTTTTTTTTATATTTTCCGATCATTTTTTATTCTGCACAAATAGATTATTCTGAAATGACTCACTTTCAGTTATACCATATATTTATTACATACCACACTAGATACCTTTACCTACACAAATATAAATCAATATTTTAAATATATTTAATAACATTTACCACACACTACATAAATTTTTAGTCGAGTATGTCACTGAAAACATTATTAGAAACATATAATAACATTTTTTTTTAGATATCTTCTTGTAATATGTACAGAAATTTAAATGCTCGTTTCATCATAATTCTTGTGGTGTGACTGCCTATAGATCCACTACAACTTAGGGTCGAGCTCATAAACCTTGTGCAAAAAATGATCAAATCAATCCACGACATATTTAAGGAATTTTAACTAAAAATAACAAGTGTTCGGCAACATTTTCAGCATCACTATTGGACTACTTCATAAGTTATCTTATGTCCTCTTACCTCAATTTGTTTGTAATCGCTGCCCGCAATTTCCGCAGCCCTCTCTGATTGAGATGTACTGCATCTCTGGAATTTGAAATAGTGAAAATTACACTACACGGTAACTGTACATACAATAAACCTGATAAAGATTCGTTGTCCGAATTATAGCTACATTATGTTCACTTATACTTTTGTCATTGGCTTTGATATAACTATCCGAAACAGCTCACTATAACACTCTAGTTTTATTTGATCGTAGACACAATTAAACAAGTTTGTCTTTAATTTAATATTTGTAACATTTAAACATTTTACAGTAGACTAACAACACTGCAAGGATTTATATGGGAAACGTAACAAGTTACATGCATTAATTATTTTCTTACATGTAATTAGAGTGAATACAGATGAAAATTATTATTGTAGGTTATTATTGATGACAAAAAACCTAAAAACGATACCTGCTATAAATATTGTGCGGGACCATTGCTGCCTTCACCGCAAAGTCTAGCAGCTCGACACGTGTTCCTAAAAAAAAAAAAAAAGGAATGCAGAACTCTTCTGTAATCAGTATGCTATTTCGTCAAATCATTTCAGCAAATTCGACATGCAAACTATCCTGTGGGGCAAAACAAGTACTGTATTCCGATGCTCTTTAAATTTTTTTATTTGTTTTAAATAATGTGAGGTAAAATTTAAAATACTAACATTGACTCTATTATAATAGTTATAGAGCTTGACAGGTACTTTTGCCACACATATCTACTTATTAAATAGTATATTGTTTCATTAAAATAACAATTACAATTGAATTCTAAATTTTTGTATCCCTTGAACGTATGAAACTTAATTACAATTATTTTAATATCGCTATAAGTTATCTCACCAATACAATAATTGTATTACGTTTCTTACTAGGTTTAAGGTTTTATATTACTTCTTTTCATTCTGTAATCGAATTCCAAATTGGTGTTTATATTATTTGCATATTTCCTATTTTAATTGCATTGAATTTTCCGAACTAGTACCTACTCATCAGTTTTTTGTTTGTCATATATATATGAACCATAAGAATTTGGAAATTTTATATTGGCATTGCCAGACAACATGCACTTATTACAAACATGTACAATGTAATTGCTGCCTCTGTTTGCAAAAATGTAAAATTAACATTGATAGTCCATAAACTTTCAGAAAAAAAAGGAAAAGTAAATATTCAATATCATAAAACATTGTGCCTAAATACATACTGTTAATATTCTCTCGTATGAAGTATTAAGAACAAATTTTACCATTACATTGTTTTTGTGTATCATTTAACAAGTCTTTAGAACAATGCCTGTCATTTACTTAAGCAGGTATGCATTACGCAGCACAGGTAGTACAGTAAATGTGACAAATGAATTTCGAGCACTGAAAAGTTACAACACATGTTTGTAAGACAATCTTCATACACTTTTCCTAACATATAAGGTGTAACTACAGTCACAGAACATAACAAAACTTTTACGATACTAAACTTTCATTTTACATTGTCATGGAGAAACGTTAACTGCTCAAAATGCTGTGGCAACAACTCACCCCCAGTGGTAACAATGTTACCTGCGGTGGAGAAAACCCTCTTGCTCGCAACTTGTGTAGGTTGGAAGGACAGATAACTTTCAGCTAATTGTATGACAAGTGGGAAGATCTCTTGAAGATCCTTCCACCACTCGTAGGGATTAGAAGTCTCGGTACATGTGTTGCTGCCAAAGAACTCTCGGTACATGTGTTGCTGCCAAAGAACTCTCGGTACATGTGTTGCTGCCAAAGAACTCTCAGTAGCATTTGTTTTCTGTTCACCACTTGCGTAATTTACTTCTGTTTCTGGCAAATTGCGTCACACAAAGCCCACACAAAGCCCCTGAACTGGAATCTTGTGTTTTTTGTGGGGGTAATAGTACTACTGTCATTTTCTGTGCCTTTCACTGTAAATTCTGCTTTCAATAGATTGACTGCATATTGACGCTCAGCATAATTGAAAATTTAAATTTTGCTTCCTAGATCAAGCACACTGAAGAGAACATTTATGTCATCCATCTTGTACATGCTGAATGTGCTTTTCAAATAATTCAACAGTTTACGTGCAAATTGTTAGTTGTAACTTCAAGGCTTGGAATTAGAAACACTTTAATATTTGTAAACATAACCTCAACATAGGTATGTTTTTATACATTTTGTTTGTGACCCTATTCTATATTTCGACACAAATTTTTCAATATTAGATTTGTATTTGTAATTTCCGAACCTTCGCAGATGCCTAGTAAATGGTAAGTAACGGTTGTCCCATTATTCTGTGAGGAGAATCTGGTAGTACAATGTTTGTATATTTTTGTTGTTATAATGCATGTTGACCACCCTGTCAGACACGTGGATCACTAACCTGAGCGAGGTTGGCATTCCACCCCGGAAGTCACCTGAGCATAGGAGGGGGCAGCGGCCAGCGGTGCAGTGGACCCTGCAACAGCAGAGTTGCCAGCATGCAGGGCAGCAAAAGTAAGCCGTTGCGGTTTTTTGGTGCCTGTAATGTGACACATCAGCCTCAATGACTGCAAATAGAAAAACTGTTAGTATGCACGCGAAGTAAGTTTGGGGCAGCAGCGACTGTAATGGAAGAATAAATCAATGAAAAGAAAAGGGGGATGCTTTGGCTTCCGGACAGGTAGGTTCCGATGATTTACGGGGGGGTAGTCGAGAAATACTGACTTTGACGTCTCGAAGTTGGTGGTACTGGCTGACGTCAGGACGACCTACTGAGAGGTGTCCAAAACAAGGAGAGAGCGACTCACACGAGGCGACTGCTGAAGCATTGGACTTACAGAGTATCTCAAAATGTGAAGGACGAATTTTGTCAACGTAACGCAAGCAAATATACCGCTGTAAATACATAGTTTACCTGTTTGAAAATATAAATGCCCACGTTTCAAACCATATGTGCGATTAAAATAATGAAATTAATACGTAAAATGATATTTATACTTAATTTGATAGTGAACTTGAATAACATAAATATGAACATGTATTAAAAACGAATTTACAACTAGATAAATATGTTTTGAATGTTTGTGTTGTTAAATTATTTTGGCCATCTTGTGTCTGTGATCTATAAGCGGATGAAGTTAACCACTTGGTAGCAAACAACACGCTAGCTGTAGAAGAGGTTACGTACGTAGCCTGTATTGTTTACAAAACTAAGCAAGGATTTTTTTAGTTTCTTTTCCCCAAATTGAATTTATTTACTCTCTCAATTTTAATTTGATATATGGACAAATTAACGAGAATTAATACCTTACATAATCTATTGCTTACAACAAACAAAAGTGTACCGGTACTTGAGTCACCTACATAGCCGACTTCATTAAGTATTACTTATATCAATGAATAAGCATGGCTTATTTGATTATGAATACCGTATAAACCAGTGCTTAATTTCTAAAGTTTTAGGTGTGGGAACTCTAAAGCGGGATGCTCAGACCGGGGGGTCTGGAATACCCCCCAGGAAGGAGGAGGGTCCGGGGGCCCTCCCCCGGGAAAAAGTTTTGAAAATTATAACTGTAAACCCGCGTTTTTAGGCCATCCAGACATAATACTACAATTATTTTTATAAAAAATTGATATTTTAATGGTGATTACTTTTTAAAGTGCTTGATTATGATGTAAGAAAATAAAAACATGAATTTAAATTGAGTTCACCCTTTGCTCCATTAACATCTTGTTGACTACTTTCACTGACCATTTTGTTTGAAGCAATGAAGCTTACCAATATTACTTTTTTAATGAATGGTAAAATAAAAACAAATAAAGCCTTATTTACAATTTTATTGATATACAGTACAGTTGTAATAATACATATCCATATGTAAATAGATGTTTTTGAATATAACAGCTTGCTTGAACTACAATTTTGCATATTTTACAAAGAAAATTTGGCCTACCTTATGGGTAAAAAAACAATATTTATACATTCAAAATAGACCAACTTCTTGGAAAATAAAAGGAAGTGTTTAATTACACACAAAATAAATGACACAAAGAAGTAACACGGTTTCATTTTAAAAATTTAATGAAATTTTAAAAAGTTAAGGTGTTATTTCATCTACTTATTATGACAATGTACGGTTTGTAGTCATTGTAGTCTAATATTGTAAGGCAATGCCTAGTTGGTAAAATTAGTTGTTTGTTAATTTTTTGAAGTGAAAACTGCAAAAAAACATCAATACACAACTAACTGTAAATACAAAAAGAAAACTAAGAAAACTTTAGTTTAGAACACAACTACAAGTTAGGCCTAGTTATTTTTATGAAAACTTAACCCTTTACTGCCCAAATTTTTTTTTTTTTTTTAATTATTTCAGTTTCTTTCAACATATAAACTACAAACACACTATACAAACCCAAAAAAATGATATAAAAATTCTATTTCTCTTACTTTGGCTAAAAATAGACGTGTCCATATGGACACACTAAGCAGTAATGAGAGCAAAAATTTATGAATTTTACAATATTGTTAATTTTTGCTTATTTTCATTGCACATACATAATCTTCCTCCCCAAACTATTTCTCCACAGTTCTTTGATGTAGGGCCTACAAAGTTTTTTTAACAGATCATTTTCATTTGGAATGGAATGTTTCAAAGCAGTCCAAACACAGTCCCACGTCACATTTCCACACATAGTGCGGACTGCAGAAGTCTTCAACCGGCATCCTTCTCCTGCACATCTTTTTTTCTTGCACTTTTTCACGAGGTGATTCAGGCTGTCAAATCGGACCTCATCAGGTATTCTTGATTTGCCTGATGAAGTAGATGGTCTTCCCATACCTTTGGATGGATTTGCAAACCTCGATAAGTACACTTGGACAATTTCACGCCTGAACTCTAAATGTGAATATTTCTTTCCTGAATTTCTTGCCAGCTGCCAGGCATTATGGACACACACATCAATTAGCCATGACAACAGAGGCCAGTACCATTTTTTGTTTCGGATGTTTATCCTGTATGTGCCTACATTTTGATCCAGATGGTCCACGCCACCCATTTTCTGACTATACTCTGCAATAAGAAAGGGGCGTTGCACTTGAATGATGCGTTTCTCTTTCTGAGAATATCGTTTTGCTGTAGAAAGTGGTTCAACACCAAGACAGTTTGATGCAATGGATACTACTGCGTTATCGACCCACTTGGATACTATGACACCATCTTCTTTGACAATAGCTGATTCATAATGTCCTCTTTCTTTCTTTAGTAGAATACTATTAGATGGCATTGGGCAAGATTTAGGTATCCTATTGTTTCTAATTGTGCCAGTACTGCCGTATCCTTTATCTCTAAGAAAAGATAGCAGATTTAACCCAGTGAACAGATTGTCAAAGAAGAAGTGGAAAGGCAAAGCTCTTACTTCTGCACTGAAGTCTTCAATCATTTGAATGAGTGGTGCAGCTGCCTTACCAAAATAATTATCATAGTCTGTGTTTGAACGAGGTGATTTCCCTTGATAAATTCTAAAATTTACTAGATATCCCTGAATAGAAGTCAAACTCCACACTTTATATCCAAATCGTATCGGTTTCCCTCTAATAAACTGCTTGCAAGAGTGTTTTCCAAAATATTTCACCATTGATTCATCATACGAGAGCTTCTGTTGTGGAATGAAGTGTTCTAGGCATTTCTTTTGGATTTTTTCTATCAAGGGCCTAATTTTCCACATTTTGTCTTCATTATCAATCATATTGTTGTCTGCACAGTGCAAAAACCTAAGGATTTGCTCAAACCTATTTCTTCTCATTGCATTGCACACTAACTCATTTCTGGTGTCTTTACTATTTTCCCAGTAATTTCTTTTGTTGGGAACACTGTTATAACCACTGAGAATCAAAATTCCAATGAAACACCTAATTTCATTCTTAGTAATACGAGGATGTTCATAGTTATTGAAAATAGCATACTTGTTTGATTCCTGAACAAAATACTCAATGATATCATCATCGATGAATAATTCAAACAGTTCTACAATTGAAAAGTCCCTATATTTACTAAAGTCCTGTCCAGGAAAAGTTTTCAAACACGATTCCATGTTCCCATGCACCCATGTTCTCTTTGTTGATGTTGCTAGATGTTGAAAATTGGTGGGTTCTTCATCCCTTTGATCATTGTATCGTAATTCTGCTTGTGCTCTTAGTTGCCGAGGATTCAAGTTGTCTGCTATTCCACCGGTATCTTCATCACCAGAGTCTTCATCAGTCAGAACAGACGGATCCGGTGGTGCAATATATACTGTTTCTGCAGTGCCAGCTTCATTTTCAGCATCAGCAAAAATAATGTCCAAAGCCTCCTGGACAGACACATCTGGCTGCAGAATGTTCTTCCAATGTCTGCAATAAAGAATCATTTCAATCATTGTAATGCCAGAATATGACAGTTTGTGTCACGAACGAGTGAATATTTGTACAGTTATTTTCATGACAAAACATTTAGTTTTGTAGCAGTGAACAGGTTGATATACAATTACATGCATTTTTTAAGTCTCAGCTGAGATGAAACTAGAGAATGATATTGAATGTTGTTTACATGGAAATAGCTGTAAACAGAAATACATTCGTAATTGCTAAAAAATAGTGATTGCACTCATTTATAACTAAAAAAAAAAATCATGTTTAGTGTCCGTAGTGTTCATTGTAAAATTTTTAAGCATGGCTAGAATAGTTTTTAACTTTTTGTAATAAGAATTCTCAATTTTTATTTACTTCTATACTTGTAGTGAAAAGTGATATCATGAATGCCTAGCGTGTCCAAATGGACACATCAACATTTCATGCCAAATAAAGATAAGACTTTCCAATAAACAGGAATCTTAACCTCAACATTCAAAAGAACATGCCTTTAGGCTATATTTTCAATACCAACATATATAATTAGTATTATTTTAGGGAATGATATAGTACTTACTCTTTGTCAACGTCCATGGTTTCTGAGTTATAAAAATATTCACTATTTGGCACTGTCACACATCACCACAAAAATAATGAACCAAAGTAGTTTATACCTGAAAAAAAACTAACATGTCTGCTGTATCACATAGCATAGGTACCAACATTAAAAGTTTCACCAATAAAAATCTCTCGCTTTTTTTGTAGAGTACTAAAAGTGCGTCCATATGGACACGCTGGGAATTAAAGGGTTAATGTTCTGAAATTCTAAAAGATATTAAAAAATAACGGGTTTAGGAAAAAAGTTCCCACAATGCAATGCTGTCTTCATTGTACGTTTTCTGCCTTCGTTGTTTTGACTTGGTGTCAAGTGCAGAATGGTGTCCCTTCGCCAGCCAAGTTTTGACGTGTCGCTCGGGATTGTATCTAGCCACAGGAGGTCCTAGGAGCCTGATCCGCAATAAATCGCAAACCGTGCTAATGTAGAGTGAAGATCTAAGAGGAGTCATAATTAAATTCATTGCAGAAAATCCACGTTCACATTCAGCACTAGACACTGCAATGCTATTTATGATGGATATCAGTTTCTTAAACGACGGCGGCTGCTCAAGAATAGTAGGTTTCTCTCCACTTAACATAGGCTTCAGTCCCTGCTTGAAGTGTCTGAAGTCTCTAATTATATCCTGAGAGCTGCTAATCTTAAATCTATCGCAGATTCGCTGGATCTCACATTCTCCGTAGGTGATGGATAAGTCTTTTGGCCAATACATGGGGTGGATCACTTTGATGTCATTCATGATTGTGTTGTAGTTTTCAGACGCATTTGAAGATGATAGCAACCTTGAAGTCAAGTTGTTTGCGAGGCTCCGATAGAACTGTTTTTCTGGAATACTTGGTATCTTGGCTCTCACATAAAGTTCAACATTTTGAAACATCAAATCGTCAATAGCAATTTTAGCTTCCACTGAACGTCTACCCATGTTTTCAACTCGGTTTTCAAACACTTTGATTAACAGTGTTATATCACTGTGGGCTTGGATAAGGTTGAGGCTTGATTTTTGAAGCTGAAGGGACAAATCAGCTAACTCTTCTAGAGCATCGTACATCAATGCAAGGTTGTGTATGAAAGTTGTAGAAGACAATGTACTACAAAGCCCTTTGTAAGTCGAACGTTGCTTCGAGTCCCTTTGCTTGTCTTCAGATGCTTCAAGGAAATGGTTGTACAAAGCTTTAAAATCTGTCCAAACTGCTTTCACCGCCATTAAGCTGGAAGCTACCCAACGAGTATCTAAAACACGGCCGATTTTCAAAATTTGCTCCTCTAGTCCTTTAGCAACTTCTGCCAACTCCCTGCTATTTTTCGGAGAACAACTAAACATGTTTCTAATTTTATCCATGAAGATCTTAAAATGATTGATTCCAGCTACTTCTTCTACGGAATCGTGTACGGCAAGCTCTAAACGATGGTTCAAACAATGCCAAATGAACAAGTTGGGGAATGTTTCAGTAAGCTGCATAGCAAGGCCAGATTTTTTGCCTAGTAGCACTGATGCACCATCACAAGTTAGAGCAATCATGTGGTCTTTTATGAATTCAAAGCTTAGACCTAATGCTTGAAACTGATTTAAAAGTTCTTGTAATATACCAGCTGATGTGCTATTTAGTTCAAAAAGTGTTAAGAACACTGTCATAGGGTTTTGCATTCCTTTTAGGACAGTTCTGATATAAACCACCAAAGCATTTTTGTTTGAAACTGAAGTGGCTTCATCTAAAAGCAGGGAAAATTTAGAGTCTGACTTGATTAGGCCATTTATTAAGTCTGATTTCATTTCATCAGAAATATGATGAACTATATTGGAGCAAGCGACATTTGAATGGAGGATTCGGCCCATATCTAAACCATTCATTATTTGAATATCAATTTCAGTTTCAAACTCAAAGAATGGCCTATTTAATTTGGCTTGCTTATAAGCCGTGCGGAAAATGCGCTCAGTTACAATTTGCTGCTCTTGATGCATAGAAGCAACAGCTTTTTTCATTGTATCTTTCTTTGCTTCATTGAGTATTTTTTCAGCTAAAGAGTGAGCTCGAGACCCACGGTGTAAAAATATATTTTTCCTAAGAGAGGATTGCTGGTCTTTCTTATTGTTTCCGGAAGCGGTAATAGTTCCTAAAACCCACTCTTCGCTAATCTTTAGGCCCTTCGTTTTCCCGGCACCTAGAGTACTCACGCTTCTGCAAACATTGCAACCTAGTTCTCTGTTCACAATTGTGCCGGAAATTAGGCATTTCGTCACTTTTTTTTAATTTTTTCTATAATTTTAAAATTTTTCGGGGTTTCTATTTTTTTTAAATTTATCTGGTTGTTAATGGGGGTGATTTACTTTTTGTTAGGCCGGTGTACGCCACCGATTTAAACTTGGTGCCAGTGGACCGAAGCCCCTTCCCAGGGGGCCAATCTGTTATTTTGCTGTCTAATGTGGACATGGTCAGCCCGGTTGAAATTTCTCTCGCCTGCAGTCACGTCCCGAGTTTGTAATTTTAATTCCCTGCATGACCAAAACTGCTTGAAGCAGCTCCTGGGCTGCAAGCTGCTACCTTGTAGAGGCCTGCTGAGAAAAGCATGTCTCGTCACGAAGCAGTCTCCAGTGGAGCTGCGTTCCCACCTTAGTGGCTATTTCTGCCCCCCCTTCCTCTCTCTCCTCCTCACTTTAGTTCTGAGAAATTAAGCTAAGAGCAGTGACCGGACGGGACGATGACCTGATGCAAAAACCTTCTCCCGGGTCCGACAAACACATCCCTGACATCTAGCGGCAAAAAAAAGTAACCGCGGGCCTGGTCGCCAGCGTGCAGAGCTTACCCTCATGACACCTGGTGGCAAGTCTGCTCACCACCTCAAGTAGTTCCCCCTTACGCCGCTAGAAGGCAGCGTCGCGGTGCCATAAGGCACTATGCTTTCCTCTCGCGGCCCGGAGAAGTCGATTGTTCTTTGTTTT
This sequence comes from Bacillus rossius redtenbacheri, assembly GCF_032445375.1. Classification (NCBI taxonomy): domain Eukaryota; kingdom Metazoa; phylum Arthropoda; class Insecta; order Phasmatodea; family Bacillidae; genus Bacillus; species Bacillus rossius. The sequence continues at coordinate 179,376 of NC_086333.1, read as the reverse complement.
CGTTTCGGTCCAGTAGAGAGCGCGCATGGCGTGTTGTTGCCACGACCGCCTCGGACTCCTTCGGAAATTTTCGGCTTAGAACCAAACCTACCCCCTCCTTTGACCCGGGGCCTTACCGCCCGATTTAATTAGGGGTTTTGGCCGATTGCGGGGACTCAGCCCTCTGACCTCGGCTACTGACCTCGTCTCATCTACGTCCTCTGCGCTAAGAGGCTTTTTGCGGGAACGGTGATTTTCGCGTGCACGAGAATGTAGTCAGTTTGCTTAAGGGATGTGATCCCGTTTATACAGTAGCCAGGCAGAGGTAGTTTTTAGAAAAGTCATGCGTAGTTAAATTTTTATTTCTTCTTATTTAATTCTAAAAATTCCGGTTTCGTCCGCGCATCCTGATTTCTCGGTCCGCGGCATCATGATGTCGGCGCGAGACACCTAGTGAGTTCCGAACTCTACACCCTGGTTGGTGAGTAATTTTTTTTCTTTTCCCCCCCCCCCATTCCCGTTTGTTGGCCTTTTGCGCCGACGGTATAGGACTGTCTGGAAGCAAGTCTAATTCGTTTTGGATTTGATTTGGGTTTCAGACAGGGTCGAAGTGCTGGAGAGAGAAATTTCTCCCAGCTCGTGGTCCTGCACCTCCACTGCGGGTCACGTTAGAAGAGAGGTTTCCGCGACCCGACGTTATTTTTTGAAGACCCGGGTGGTAATGTAAAATCAACATCCCCCCCCCCACTTTCTAGCTACGAACTACATTAATCGATTGAATAGCCTACCAGCGAACAGTGCTTTCCTCAAGAATATGTAGAATCAATAAAACTAATCATCGATGTAATTGTTGGGACATTCAAATTTGGTGCAATTTTCAAATTTTTAATTATGTAATAATTTTTGCTAAGGTGTAACATGTACTGTTTTAATTACTCCTGGAGCGCCCCCTTTAACTTTGTTATTTACTAAGATTTTTATTGTCAGGTTTGAATAATACGAACACAAAATTCCTTAATAATAAAACAGGGAACCTATAGACCAAGCTACTTGTGTAGTGTTAATTTATTTATGATATACCTTGTTCCCTTAAAAGATCCACCAGCTCCCCAGTTGCTTGTGTCAGGGAGATCCAAATTATCTTGTTCTCCAGCTCGTGCCTCCTCTGGTCAATAACTTAATTTTTCTTATTTTTTTTACCCAGCAGTTTCCAAGGCTCCTTTTAATTATTTTAAAATAATCTAATTTTGAGGCACGAGGGGCGTTACAATTGGTAGCAGAGCATGGTTTGGTCTATAGGCATACCTAAATCTAGTAAGCATACCTAAAAAAAAAAATAATAATAATAATAAATATAGAAAAAAAATTAATTAAATTTTTGTGATATCAAATTTGTAATAATAACATTGTGAACTGATCGCTGGTACACCCGGTAGTTATATCGCTTTTCTATTTTAAAGTTATGATTGAGTTTTAAAGGCCTGTGTGGACTTAGTCTGCGCGCGGCACAAGAAGTCGCGGCGTGCGGTCCGCTAGCAGGCCGGCAGCGAGACGTGTCTTATCACTCGGCTCAGCTGGCGTTCCCCCCCCCCCCCCCCCCCCCCCATCACCCCGCTTGAGCCAGCGACACGCCCGTTATCTGAGGGCGACGACACGGCCCTGTTCCTCCCGCACACCCCTCTCCCTTGTCCATCGTGGGAGACGACCTTGCGAGCGGCAGGTCAATCCCCTTGTGGACATATACAGGTGGTGCAGGTCAACCTGACAGGGGATGTTCGCGCAGTTGTTTGAGTAGCACGGCGACTTTATACGCAAATAAGTTTGGGCACATACCCCCCCACCTTGGAAGTGTGATTTACTCCCCGCGCATTGGGGCTAGTTGGTATTTTATAATAATATAGGAAGCCTTATGAAATATTTAAAATTAAGATAGTTGTTAAGAGAGGAGTATTTATGGTGTACGTTTGAATCGTACATGTGTGTTAAAATTTTGTTTTAATTAGCAGTAATTTACGTCCGAGCAGTATGTTTAAGCTGGAGTTATTGCTGTCAGACGAGCTGACCTATGAGTTACAGCTACGCAATTTGCCCTCCAGTGGCAATGTCCAAGTCCTCAGGAAGAGGCTCAGGGCCGCCCTTAATGATGGTGTGCCCACTAGTGTATCGAATTTGGATTTAGATGTAACTGAAGAATTCAACCTTGCTTGCGCCAAGTTTTATGATATATCGGCTTTCGTAAGCTATCTAGATGTGGAGGAAAATTTACCCAATGTCGAGCGACATATAGTCAGGCTAAAACATGTTACCCGACGTTTGCAAAACCTGAAACAGCTTTCGGCAGACCTTCTCCATGGAATTTATATAAAAGAGGTAGAACGATGTTTGCAACAGACGGCAGGTTTCCATTCAAAATTGGCGGCGATAGTAGCCGTTTTGGAAGACACACGACGCAGTCAGCATTATGTGGCTGAGGCACAGGCTTTAGGCATCGATTGTCCCGCCTTCCCGGAAGGGGACGCTCCTAGCTTGCCCCTGGGAGTAGAGCAACCCGACACGCGACAATCAGAAGTACGGGCGACGGTAAACAGACAGGAGACGGAAACGAGCAGATTACCAGACGCAGCCCCTGACTCACAGCCACTAACGTCGCTTCCAAACCAACCGACACACGTATCTACCACTCATTCAGAGCCGCTTGTGCAGTCGACGACAGCGGCGACAAACATTACAACGAGTCATGTGACAACCCACCCCGTCACTAGCGTGACATTTTCACAGGGATTACCAACCATGGCACACCACATGACGCAACCATACCCACCAAACATATTTTTCCCGTATCCGACCACTCAGGGCTATTTTAACCCTTATGCTCAATTTCAACCACAGTTTCCTTCATGGCAAACCACCCCACTTCCGAGTGCTGGTGTTTTGCAGCCGCCACTCATAACGCCCCAGATCACTCCACCACAGGTCAGTCCCTCGGGTGCGACTCGGGAACAGATTCAGTCGCGTCCGGTGCCACAAACCAGCCTTCACCTTGGCCGGCAGGAGCCGCGGCTCAGCCCCACGACTCAGTATTGCGGAGCACGACAGCCCCAGAAACTGGCTACAGTTTCTACGGAAAAATCACCCATCCTGTAGAAAGGCTACTCAAGGATTTGCCAGAGGCGTCGGGTCTGGACGCACACAAACTGATTGATTTCCTTCGAGTCTTGTTAAAGCTACGGCAAAAGGGAGGGATTCCCGACAAACAAATTTTTGAAATTGTTTATCCGTACACCCAAGCTCCCCTAAGTGAGAGGATCATGGCAGCCATTGAGAATGACCTCACTTTCGACGAGTTTCATGAAGACGTGTTAAATTTTTGTATACCGAGTAGGCTACTCACAAACATCCGGTTGGAGTGGTTTAACCGACTGCAGCAGCGTAATGAAGCCTTGCCAAATTACGTGGCGGACATACGCGAAGCCAACCAGGTACTCAGCCTAAAGGTTTCCGAGAGAGAGGTCGTGAGTACGATTCTAGACGGTTTGAACCCAGCGGAGCGCTCGCGCTCAGTGTTCCAGGCACGCCCCCAAAATTATGCTGAACTAGATAAACTTTGCGTACACGCCACAAACATAGAATACGCTGATTTTCAGCGAAATAAACAAGCCACATTCGCTAGTCAACAAGGTAGCAGCGCAGGAGCGGAGCGCAGTAATTCGCAACATAAGAATGCAGCACAGAAACATCAGGGCAATACATTTTTCTCTTCAAGGCCACAAGGGAGGTATCAACAAAATACACATTGTAATTTCTGTAAAAGAGACGGGCATTCCCTGGCCCAGTGTTACCACAAAAACAACAAACAAAATGGCGACACTCCAAAAAACGCATAACGCGGTGGCCCGAACAACCTTATTTAGGGTCACCGAAAAATTCTAGTGTTAAAAATTTTTCTATAAGTGGGAAGTTCAACTTGCGTCAAATAATAGCAGTACACAAGAAACACCATTACACAAAAACAATAATCCTAACAACAAGGAGTCCAGGAATAAAAGTAACAAGCGAGGTCACAAACATCAACAAAGAAAGCACAATAGCAGGAGAAATAACAAAAATAAGGGAAATGGTAATTCAACGCACACGTATTCCTGTAAAACGTGTGTTGATCCTACAAATAAGGGCAAGAGAAAATGCCACCAAATTTTTGGCAATATTCCTACAGTAATTCCGTATGCAGTAACAACGATTGGCGAACACACTGTACCGGGACTAATTGATACAGGATCAGCGCGCAGCCTGATTTCTGGGCAGTTATTTAACAAGTTAAAACAGAGCAAATTAATTCTAAGAACTGAGACCACTAAGTTACAATGTTTCACAGCTTCAGAGCAGCCATTAAATATTACGTTAGCAGTTGTGATCAAGGTGAAGATTGATTTATATTCATGGAATTTCCCATTTTTGGTGTCTGATCAACTTGCCACAGACCTAATCTACGGGTCTGATTTCATTGCCAAGACAGGTCTAATCATTAATCTTCAGGCGAAGAATTTCGTTTTCAAATTCAACATGGGTAATCCTATTCCTTGTGGGACCCCTGAACAAATAGTTTCAGCTCCGGCCGAGCCAACGGCAGCCATCTTGGATCAGGGTAACACCACTTCACACGAGCACCTTAATACACAGCAGCGGGCCGCCATTGATAAATTACGCAGAACTTTTCCAGATGTCTTGACTAGTAAATTAGGTCGCACAAAATTAGTCGAGTACCAAATTGAGTTAGCGGATAAAATACCAGTGAGATCTCACCCTTATCAATTTTTAGGCCCTAAGATGCAGACGATGCGCAAACATGTTCAGGAGCTTTTGGAAAAAGGGGTAATCGAACCCTCGACCTCCGCCTACAGTTCCCCAGCTTTTCTGGTGCCTAAGGGCAAGGATCAACAACGATGTGTAATTGATTACAGAAAAGTTAATGAGAAAATAGTGATACAAAACATACCTTTGCCAGACCTAAACACTGCTTTTCATTGGTTCAGTAAAGCCAAATATTTTAGTGTGTTTGATCTAAATTCTGCCTACCACCAAATTCCCCTTACTGCGGATTCAAAACCCATCACAGCCTTCTGTGTCCCTTGGAACTTGTACCAATACACAGTAGTACCTTTCGGACTTGCCACGGGAGCCCAAGTACTAACTCGACTCCTGGATCAGATACTAGTAGATCTAAAATTCAAAACAGTGTACAACTACCTAGACGATGTCGTCGTATATTCAGAAACATTTGAAGAACACATCAAACATTTGGAGGAAGTCCTAAGTAGATTTCGTAAAGCGGGGTTAACTGTCAACACAAAAAAGGTTAAGTTTGCAGTCCAAGAACTGTCTTTTCTAGGACACCTGGTTTCTAGCAAGGGAGTCACCATTGATCCTTCACGTACTCAAGCTATTCGTGATTTTCCGCCTCCCACAAACCCTAAGGGTATTTCACGTTTTATTGGTATGGCAAATTTTTACTCAAAATATATTCCTAATTTCGCTGAGCACGCAGCACCACTAAATACGTTGCGTAAGAAAAACACACCTTTCACATGGGGTCCGGAACAAGAAAAAGCTTTTAATTTCCTGAAACAGGCGATTTCTTCCCCACCTGTACTCCGCATGGCAGACTTCACCAAACCTTTCATTTTACAGACTGATGCGTCCAGTGTGGCTATTGGCGCAGTACTGTCACAGGAAGTCGAAGGCTGCAGACAGCCTATTGCGTTTGCATCGCGGACACTTACCCACGCCGAGAGGAAAGCCTCCTCGATCTACGAATTAGAATGCCTCGCCGTGGTTTTTGGCATTGACAAATTCCGCCAATTTATAGAACACAGGGAATTCCTGTTGGAGACAGATAATCAGGCATTAGCCTGGCTTTTGGCACACCCGAAACAATTAGGGAAACTCGGGCGATGGATTGCAAAAATTTCTTCTTTGAAGTTCAAAATCCAACATATTCGTGGCACACAGAATATAGTAGCGGACACACTGTCTCGCATGTTCGAAAACCCAACTCAGACTCCGCCCGAAGGAACACCACTCTTATGTCAAGCCCTATTGACAGACTTTCCGTTGGCATTTCAGGATTTACAGAGCCAGCAGGAAGCTGATCCCCACATTTCCAGTATTATTAAACTTTTTAGTTCAGGAACGGCGCCAAAATACTTTAGGATGTCTAAGGGGCTGTTGCAAAAACATACAAAATCGTGCTCCCGCAAAATCTACGTAATATGATATTCCATTATTATCACACCTCGCCGGTGGGCGCACACCTCGGTATATATAAGACCATTCAGGCTATCCGACGTCATTTCGTGTGGGACGGCATGCACAAGGACATCACCGAGCAGGTGAAACTATGCAAAATCTGTGCGCTGAGTAAGCCAGCGCAGAACACTCGTTTCGGTTACTTAACTTCAGATGTGGCCGAGCGCCCCATGCAAAAGATGTTTATCGACTTTGTCGGGCCTTTCCCGCGCTCAAAGACAGGAAACACTATGCTGCTGGTGTGTATCGACGCCTTCACAAAATTTGTCTGGCTCATCCCCATGCGAAAAGCCACCGCAGAAAACACTGTATCTGCGCTACGTAATCAGATCTTCAAGACGTCGGGAGACCCGTTTATAGTAGTGTCAGATAATGCAACCCAGTTCACGGCTAGGATTTTTAAGAACATGTGCTTCTCACATGGCATTCTGCACGTCACAACCTCGCCTTATTATCCACAGCCCTCGCATGCTGAGAGATTCAACCGCAATCTCCGGTCTGCTTTAATAGCTTACCATGCGCAGGAGCAGGATAAATGGGATTCGAATTTGGTGTGGCTGCAAATGGCCTTTAATTATGCACATCATGAAGGACACAAAAGTACTCCTTTAGAACTCATGTTCACTTACCGACCTAATACCCCTCTTTCAAATCTTTGGTCTTTGAATGACCTATTGCCCGATGATCCGAGAGACATCAGGGAGATTTGGAGAAGAGCTCGTAAAAATCTCAACCTGGCTCATGAGAGCAGAAAAAAGAAATACAACGAAAACCGATCTCCTAACCCTTACAGGGTAGGCGATTTTGTGCTTTGTAAGGCACACCCACTCAGCAAGGCAGTGGATAAGTTTTCCGCCAAGCTGGCGTACCGCTGGAGAGGTCCTTTTCAAATACAGCGATTTTTAACGCCAGTGACGGTTAGCCTAGCTGACCCCAGTTCAGGAGAATTCGTGACCAGAGCGCACATCTCCCATCTAAAGAAAACACATGCTGACTTAAAGTAGAGGTGTTTAATTTCTTTACCCTAACATAGGGGACTCTCTAATATTAGGCATGCCAGAAATCCTCGAGGTCTTAAAAATCCATGGTACTAGAAATAAGAATGCTAGCTTTACGTTGTATTAGTTTTAAGTGGCCACTTAGTTAATAAGCTCTTAGTTAATAATATTGTTTAAGGGTTATCGATATGTTGTGCCTGAGAGGCGGACGCGTCTCAAAGGTGTTAGAATATAAGTAGTAGGATACAGGCGAACCTGGTACTAGTTTTAATGAGCAGTGTAAGTGTTTGTTTTATTTTCCCTATATGCTCCGCATTCAAGCGGGGGAGTATGTGCCGGAAATTAGGCATTTCGTCACTTTTTTTTAATTTTTTCTATAATTTTAAAATTTTTCGGGGTTTCTATTTTTTTTAAATTTATCTGGTTGTTAATGGGGGTGATTTACTTTTTGTTAGGCCGGTGTACGCCACGGATTTAAACTTGGTGCCAGTGGACCGAAGCCCCTTCCCAGGGGGCCAATCTGATATTTTGCTGTCTAATGTGGACATGGTCAGCCCGGTTGAAATTTCTCTCGCCTGCAGTCACGTCCCGAGTTTGTAATTTTAATTCCCTGCATGACCAAAACTGCTTGAAGCAGCTCCTGGGCTGCAAGCTGCTACCTTGTAGAGGCCTGCTGAGAAAAGCATGTCTCGTCACGAAGCAGTCTCCAGTGGAGCTGCGTTCCCACCTTAGTGGCTATTTCTGCCCCCCCTTCCTCTCTCTCCTCCTCACTTTAGTTCTGAGAAATTAAGCTAAGAGCAGTGACCGGACGGGACGATGACCTGATGCAAAAACCTTCTCCCGGGTCCGACAAACACATCCCTGACATCTAGCGGCAAAAAAAAGTAACCGCGGGCCTGGTCGCCAGCGTGCAGAGCTTACCCTCATGACACCTGGTGGCAAGTCTGCTCACCACCTCAAGTAGTTCCCCCTTACGCCGCTAGAAGGCAGCGTCGCGGTGCCATAAGGCACTATGCTTTCCTCTCGCGGCCCGGAGAAGTCGATTGTTCTTTGTTTTCGTTTCGGTCCGGTAGAGAGCGCGCATGGCGTGTTGTTGCCACGACCGCCTCGGACTCCTTCGGAAATTTTCGGCTTAGAACCAAACCTACCCCCTCCTTTGACCCGGGGCCTTACCGCCCGATTTAATTAGGGGTTTTGGCCGATTGCGGGGACTCAGCCCTCTGACCTCGGCTACTGACCTCGTCTCATCTACGTCCTCTGCGCTAAGAGGCTTTTTGCGGGAACGGTGATTTTCGCGTGCACGAGAATGTAGTCAGTTTGCTTAAGGGATGTGATCCCGTTTGTACAGTAGCCAGGCAGAGGTAGTTTTTAGAAAAGTCATGCGTAGTTAAATTTTTATTTCTTCTTATTTAATTCTAAAAATTCCGGTTTCGTCCGCGCATCCTGATTTCTCGGTCCGCGGCATCCTGATGTCGGCGCGAGACACCTAGTGAGCTCCGAACTCTACACCCTGGTTGGTGAGTAATTTTTTTTCTTTCCCCCCCCCCCCCCCATTCCCGTTTGTTGGCCTTTTGCGCCGACGGTATAGGACTGTCTGGAAGCAAGTCTAATTCGTTTTGGATTTGATTTGGGTTTCAGACAGGGTCGAAGTGCTGGAGAGAGAAATTTCTCCCAGCTCGTGGTCCTGCACCTCCACTGCGGGTCACGTTAGAAGAGAGGTTTCCGCGACCCGACGTTATTTTTTGAAGACCCGGGTGGTAATGTGAAATCAACATCCCCCCCCCCTTTCTAGCTACGAACTACATTAATCGATTGAATAGCCTACCAGCGAACAGTGCTTTCCTCAAGAATATGTAGAATCAATAAAACTAATCATCGATGTAATTGTTGGGACATTCAAATTTGGTGCAATTTTCAAATTTTTAATTATGTAATAATTTTTTCTAAGGTGTAACATGTACTGTTTTAATTACTCCTGGGGCGCCCCCTTTAACTTTGTTATTTACTAAGATTTTTATTGTCAGGTTTGAATAATACGAACACAAAATTCCTTAATAATAAAACAGGGAACCTATAGACCAAGCTACTTGTGTAGTGTTAATTTATTTATGATATACCTTGTTCCCTTAAAAGATCCACCAGCTCCCCAGTTGCTTGTGTCAGGGAGATCCAAATTATCTTGTTCTCCACCTCGTGCCACCTCTGGTCAATAACTTAATTTTTCTTATTTTTTTTACCCAGCAGTTTCCAAGGCTCCTTTTAATTATTTTAAAATAATCTAATTTTGAGGCACGAGGGGCGTTACACAATTTAACCATGGATTTTTTGCTTTGAATTCAACAGTTTGTTCTACAGACCAACAAACTGGCTGTTCACCCCCAACAAAATCATTATTTTCTATACTAACCTTAGCTTCGTCTGTATCAGATCCCAAACCCTCCAACCTGGATACTGTTTTGTCCGACGAGGAAGTCGAAGGGGAAAGGTAATCGCAATTATCCTCCTTGATTCCGATTGCGTCTTCTTTTTTATCTTGATTAACAATTGAAGTCGTACTTGATGCTTCCGAATTCACGTAACCTTTTTGTTCCTTAGGGTTAGGTTTAAAAAAATTAACAAATTTTCTGGTAGTCATAGTCAAACTATTTAGCTGCACTAGCACTGATAAGTATAAAAACGAACACAATCATCGAACACAATGCAACAACGCGAAACGGCGTCAAGGTCAAGTCAACGCACCTGTTGTAAACTGACTAAACTCCAACGATCACGGGGGCGGTGGCGCGGCGAAAGAATGGAGGGGAGGAAGGGGTGGGCATTGTTATGTTATAGAGAGGCGCGGACGAGGATGACACACCAGTCACCTTCCTCCCTGATTCTGTGCATGACTCATCACAACACAGCTCACAACGGCTTGTACGGGCACTTCCTACCTGCTTACGAGTCACTCGCAAACAAAGCATAATATTGATCCAACGTAATTGTTTTTTAAACTTTTAGTTTTAAGTGCGTTCCCTTGCGTTCCGGCACTCTTGGGAGGTAAGGGAACGCCGTTCCCTTGAGTTCCCACTGAAATTAACCCCTGGTATAAACCCACGTACCACCCGCCCCCGGGTAAGACTCTCACCTTTATTTTTAGAATGCCATGGTGGGAAAAAATGTTTTTATTGCAAATCTGCATGGGAAAAAAATAATTTAGTCGTGATTTATTTTCCTTTCAAACGGTAACAAATCGTAAAGAATTACCAAAAAAGTACTATGCTACTTACTACAGCCTCGGCATTTGTGTTAAAAGTGTACAGAAGGCAGGCAACTGCAATGTGGCAACATCGCGCGAGTAGAACATGGCATCGCCGCGCGCGATCGAGAACAACACGCCGTGTGTGCGCGTGACCTTGCCCAGCTCCCAGCTGTTTACAGTTACAATCTTCCGCGTCAATTATCGTGCGCTGGGCAACGACCTCGTTCAAACAAATAAACGATAAAGCACGCGAGTCCTAGCCACGCATAATAAAAACTATTTTTATCACATGCATAATAAAAAACCTTGTGAATAGAAATTAGGTTAACACAAATACAGCATTTACTTAGGCTTAAATAAAAGTGACGTACAAAATCACACAGACAATAAAATTAACAAAAGAATAACATGATGTCACAGCCGTCGGCCAAGAAAGGATTTAAACTTCCTCTCAGCTGTTGTCCACAGTGCTGCCAGTGTCGAAGCACTCATGGTTATTTATTAACTCTTTAACTGCGCAAATAATAGAGGTAATACTTACCGCCATTGTGCGCTGACACCACTTTTCGGATATGGTTGTTCCACGACAGTACCCTCTGTTTCAAAGTTGCACAGCTCCACAACTTCTCAAATGGGGGTACTGTCGTGAGAATTATGGTCTTTCTTCTCTGGAGAAGGAAGGCCATAATTCGCCGCAGCATGACCTTCATTGGTGCAATCGAAGAGCCTTTATGCGATCATGGGTAACAGTGAATTAATAATTACATTGTCTCGTAAATTTAAATTGAACGAATCATGATATAAAATCAGCCACCGTCCCTGACAATATATAGAATACATACTAACCTCCAATACCATTATTACATAGTTCTGTTCTGCAACATTACCAATACACATAGTATTGAAGGGTTTAAGTCTGAATGATCTCTTTATTTGAATCCCAGTAGGTAAGTTGTAAAAAAAAACAACCTCATACACACATTTAGGTGCTTCATGGTAAAAATTTAACTGTCCAGCAAATTTGAAATGCTTTCTTTATCATGTCTATGAATAATACCTTTCCAATGGTTGTTTTACAATATAAGTTTCTGGTATTAATACATGTTGCATTTTCGTGAATTTGCTAACAAAAGTATAGCACCCATTGTTAGAATGGTATAATGTATAATGATATGTAAGAAAAATATTCACTTGGTAAACTTGAAACTATCATTATGAGTTATTGTAGTCACACTATTTTCTATAATATTTTCATTTACTTACTAGGAGATCATTCACACCTACGAAGATAACCAGGCACATGGCCAGCTGGCCGCCGCGCTGCAGGCGCTTCAGATGATTCCGCCATGCCGCCATGCCGCCATGCCGCCATGCCGCCATGCCGCTGACACGCGCCTGATTTCCTTCTTCCACCTGATATTACATGTTGTGCATTTAGCAACGTGTAAGGAAATACTTAATAGGAAATAAATGAGTGAAGTAATAAAATTAAAAATACTAATTCATGCAATGAATAGCAAAGAAATGCACAAGGATGCTGTTTAGAGTTCACTTATTTCAGTGCAATGAGATATTACTACATGTCATTGACCCTCTCACCCCTTATCATAGATTTTACAATTTAATGGATGAACAGGGGCGTAGGAACCGGGGGGGACGTGTCCCCCTGAACTTTTTGGGTGGAGGGGACTGTCCCCCCAACTTTATAGACCGTGATATTTTTATTTTATAATATTATTCCGCATTACTGTTATGCTATTTGAATAAATCAATAATCTAAGCAATTTTAAGCGAATCGGGTACCATGTATTAAAGGTTCATATGCAAGAAATTTGTCCAGCATCTAAATTATTAAATTCAAAATTAAATAGTAAAGTGACTTTACTTTAAACAGTCGAAACGTACAGATGTTATTTGAAATAGAGTATACCTGCAGGACTACGCCCCTTCCACTTTGCAACCAGACCTAATGTCTGCTGTCATTAGGCAGCTTAGCTCTCTCCCTCCTCGTGTATCATACACCTATACATATCATCTGTGAGTGTACTTGCACATTCCTTGAATAACCTGAAGTATTTCGCAATTTTGTTGTCGTGTTAGGTGTAAGGAGTAGTGTTGTAGAAACATGTTTTGAGCAGTAGACCAGAGTTGTAGATGTAGAGTCAAACTACTTACGTGTGCATTAGCATTTCATTTTATTGACAATGAAAACTCAAAAAACTGTTTTAGCATATTTTTCAATAGCCAAAAGACTGTGTGAAGGTGCTCATGCTGAAACTTCATGGAACGGAAGTGAACCAGTAATAAGTGGAACTGAGGTGAGTAACAATCTATCATGAGAAGAATTCTAGCGGTAAAACACATTATAAAATTGATTATTAATTATTCTCTTTGTAATAAAGTGGCAAGAACAAGTGTGTGTTTGTTGGGGGGGGGGGGGGGGAAGGCCGTTTTGAATTACCATTAAACCATTACATTTAACACTTAACTGTAATTTTATAATTTGTAGTCTTAAGTTTGTGTCCCTTGCTGGTAGTAACTCATCATTAAACATAAAAGAGATAACAAAGTTAAAAGGTTAACTTAAGGATTTGAAAACATTGAAATAAAAATGTTTCTTTTTAGAAAGTCCACACAAATTTAAAAACATGTTTAATGGCTATGCATACATAAAAAATTCTACTAAACATAGAACAAGTATTCATGTAAATAAAAAGTTGTCCTTTTCTTATAAATGCAGTTATTTTAAGTTACCTGGTTCTTTTCTCAGAGGTGTCATCTGAATTTCGGATGTGGAAATTATGCCGCTATGATGCTTCGGAAAGCTGGTATTCTCAGGGATTTCCTGGTTTCCCTTTTCCCTGCCTTTTATTTTCGGCGCGGCACACCTCATTTCAAACACCCTCTCACTTTTTTTTTTCCGCCCACATATAGGGGAAGGTCGGGCAGTACCGGACACCTTAGGTTTTCTTTTAATAAAAATATAACTTACTGCAAAAAATGAAATGTACATATGTCTCTGGAATTGTACTTTAATTATTTATAATGCCTAATAAAGAAAATGGGCCAAAACATTTAGAAATATTAGTATTTTACATTTGAACAAACAGTGGTATTTGGAAGTTTCAGTAAACTGGAGGGTTATATCGGACAGTCATTTCCCCTTCAGATTTTTACAAAATACCGCCTGTAAATAACATTTAGGTTTTCTTACAAACATCACACTTATAAAATACAGCATCCCCTTCAAGGTCAGCACAGTTTTCATGTGCCCATCCTTTACATATGGTACATTGTATCCAATCCTCACTGAAATTTTCACCGCAAATGATACAGTCAGTAGTCTCTTCGTTTGTTGCACATGGAACTTTTGGTTGGGGTGTTCTATGCATTGATGTTTTTCTGAGATGTTTCCCTTTTAGTTTCTTAGTGGTTTGCGACTTTTGATTCACATTCAACTTGCATCTTTTTGCTTCAAGCTCATTTTTGTATGGGCTAGATGTTAGAACTTCACTTCTGTCTCCCCGTCGTTTTCGTGAGGCCAACTTGGCAACTGCACTGCTAGGAAGTGGAGAAATTTGTTCTACTACATTGAAGGCTGAAGTGTGCAGTACAGTGCTTTCAGAACCTTCCATTCTGGAGCATGATGGAGTTGACATTTGCTGTGTTGTTAGACCTACTGCTTGATCTGAAGTTGAAGGCTCTGGTGAACTCTGTCTTCGAACACACGGTGGAGATTCTTCTTGAACAGTGATTGGTAAGTCATTCAAACTAGTATGGAAATCCAAGTCTGTGAATATGCTACGGTTGAGTGGGTAAATTCCAGTGCACATGAATGCTGATTGAGCGAGTTCCATTCTGCAGACTTTTGCTAATGCATAGTTAACCAGTCCAGCTATGTCCTTGAGAGCAATTTTCAGCTTTGGATATTTTCGCATCCACAAAGAACATGCTTCATTGAAAGCATTCTTAAATGGCTTCATAACTACTCTGTCCAGTGGTTGCATTTTGTGAGTTGTATGAGGTGGTAAACTCAGGATATGGACGTGGTGGGAACGAGCAAACAGAATCACTTCTAAGTCCTTGTGACTTGAATGACCATCAACAATTAACAGTGTAGGGTTCTTTTCACTTGGCACAACTCGTTCAACAAATAATTTGAACCATTTTAGGAATCCATCTTTGGTTATCCAACCACTTTGTTGTCCGTCAAACACACTTCCAACAGGAGCATCTTTAGTGAGATCCTTATCGATGCGAACTCTGGGGAAAACAAAGAGTGGGGGAACAAACATGTCTCCAGAAGCATTGATGCATAAGATAACAGTTACATTTCTTCCTCTTTCGCCTGATGTTAATTTCCCCACTTGTTTCTTTCCCTTTATTGTCATGACTTTCAGTTGATTGTTGTGAACACAGGATACCCCAGTTTCATCTGCATTAAAGATCCGCGATGGACTAAATGAATATTTGTCCATTAATTCAGTCAGCTTTTCATAAAACCGATCAACTTGTTCTTTATTAAACCCTGCAGCTCGCTGCAAACTTGTGGATTCTGCAGACCTTAGGCTCAAATCGGGGTGCCTCTTCATGAACTCATAATAGAAGTCTTTCCCAGCCCTCTCTTTTTGCTTATTGAAGCGATGATCAATATTTAGGTGTTCTGCCAAGTCAAAAGATAATTTAAGAAATTCATCTCGAGTTAATGGCATGAGTTGTCTATCTAAAGCTTTAACATGGTTGTATAACTGCTCCTCGTGTGCATCACTGAATGTATTACTGAAAGTACCCATGTGTGGTTTCATAATTGCCTCATTTCCCGAACCAAGTTTAATGAGTCGATCACCTAGTGTACTCTTCGGAACAGAAAATTGTTCACTTGCTTCTCTAATGCTCATTTCTTTATTTATAACATGCTCTACTGCTAATTTCATATCTTCTTCTTTCCACCTTCCCCTTCTTTTCTCCATTTTCTGCAAATAGAAAGAATACTTGAATCAGAATAGACGGGAAATTACTCTACCATTGTGTCCGATACCACCCGCAACCGTCCGATATAACCCTCCAGCAGGTTGTCCGATATTACCCGACGGACATGCCATCGAAATTACGTCATAAAATATTTAGTATTTGTCGCACACAGATGTTACACTGTATGGTAATATATAAATGGTTAGTACACAAGTTACTATACTTAAACTTATAAATATCTTACTTGTTATGTTGTAACAACCCGGCAAAGTTATCTTCGTGCAGAAGATCTTGGCCTAAAATCAATAAAACGTAGCACTACTCAACAAGCAGACAACGCACGAACTCATAATGGCGACACTGCGTGTCCTTCACAGAGACCTACGAGACAAACGACCGACTGGTGCTGCCCCTAGCGCGCACCTCTGGAAACTGGTACTGTCCGGTATCACCCGCTGTCCGGTATTACCCGACCTTCCCCTACTCCTTCAAAAGGGATATCTCCACTTAATTACTTAATATAAATTGTTGTCATAAGAAAAATAGTGTCGCTCATTAACAGGATGGATAGTATAACATTGAATTGAGAAAGCAATGCCACAGGTGCCTGTGTTAAAAAATGAGTAAGGAAACTAACATAGAAACCGCAAGCGTAACAATTACACACAAAAGTACAAAACAGAAAATGTGTGTGCCGCGCGGTGGCCGAGCGCTTAGAGTTTTCGCCTCTCACCAAGTCCAAGTCACCCCTGTGACCTTAGTAACTGCAGGAGATTTACCCTGATTAATTCTTTACATTGTTATTGAGTGAGTGAAGACTTTAATACAAAAAAATGTGCAGTGTTATTTAAGGCATCGAATAGTGACGTGTGCTGGAGATTTTAAATGTGTAGGGCTAATCAGTCAAAGTAGTCGTGACATAATATGTAGGACACCTGTATTTCGCGAATACATTTCGTGTCAAGGTATTTCACGAAACACTATAGCTTTTTTTAAGAGTCATGACATGGTGAGGGTGCAGCAGTACGGTGACCACATTCTCATTGGCCCCGTCAAGAGCGGGACGACACCTCTCACCGACCTCAGCCAATAACCACAGGCCATTCCTGCCCTAGCACTTGGAGCGAGCGGACCTGTCCCTCTGCTACCATGCCTCGAAGAACCAGTTTTCAAGATCGCTACGAGAGCGGAATCTCCTCCGACTTTAAGGGCCCGATTTTTGCCGCGGAACTTCACGCACCAAGCGGATTCCCGGCAGACCTAGGCGCGCAGCTCTCGCAGCATTCATCACTGTGCAAGGCCCACTTCTCGCCCTACCTGGAGGACAGCAATAGGGCGAGAATCTACATGTGGAACTCACAGCAAATGTACTGTCTGCAGATTCTTGTGACGAACTCGCAACCTCCGCTGCAAATCGACATCGAGGAGCAGGCGGTGCGCGTGTGCTCAGGTCCCACCAAGTATGTCTCGTGGCTCACATACCAGAGCATGCTGGCGGTCGAGCTGGACACGGCGCCGCGCGGCCAATACAGCCCCCTAATAGTAACACCTCGGCCGAAGATCGAAGTCTGGACGCAGTGCTCGCTAGCCGAGCCTGCCCCAGAGCTGCGCCACAGCAGCTGCCAGACGGACCCAGCTGTGCGGAGTCGGCACCAGTGGTGCCAGACGCCCGCCCCAGCCAAGTGCCAGGAAACTGGCACCCAAGCAGCTGTTGTAACAGCTCAGAAGAGCACCACTGCAGCTCTTCACGTGGCTCAAGATTACTCTCCACTGCTGCCGCCGCCGGTAGCCTCTACAGCCACACAGACCGCCCCCAAGGCGGCCTCGGCTGCGGGGAGATCGGCGCGGCAGCCAGCACAGGAGCAGCCCAGTCAGCGCCCACAAGATCACCGCGCGCCCTGGCACTTTGTCGTCCTCAGGGGCGGCAGAGGAGCCGGGGCACCTGCCGAAGAAGTCGACGCAGCCTTGCGCTCGGCCGGCCACAAGCCGACCAGGTGCTGGCGCGTCTGCAGCAGGGCAACAGGGCGCCTCACTGGCCTCTACAGAGTGGCCTTCGCCACTGTTCAGGAGGCCACTCGCCTGCTAGAGGCCGGCCTCACCATCAGAGGCGCCCACTGCGCAGCTGAACCAGCCCACACCAGACAGCAGCTCCCCAGGGCCTGGGGCCGCACCGAGCTGCAGTCTAGTCCGCGCGGCGCGGTGCTGCAGTTGCAGTTCTGAGCCGCGCTAGGTACACACCGAGCCAGCCGTGGGCAGAGGGGACTCGTCCCCTCCGCCGGCCTAGCCCCTCTTCCCGTTAAAGGGAGGGGGTCAGCAGCCCACGGTCTAGGAACCTCGCCACACACACAACACACTAGCTAACACAGTAAATCAGTCCAGCCTTTGCCCACACGCAAATAAATAAATCAACAAGCTCTTCAAGCAAGTAAATAAAAATCAAAACAAACTGAGCAGCTAAGGCCAACTGCTCAGCTTAAATTAATATTCACCCCTCTTCCCCCCCCCCTTTGAATTTAAATTTTAAACTTAAAGGGAGGGCTGGACAACACACGAGTTTAAAGTAGAGTCACCACACGAAATTAAAGTAGATTATACCAGGTCATTTGCAACAAATCACAGCTTCGCAGCTTATTTAGAAAGTTATTCACAAAAAGTCAAAACTAAACTCACATAGGTCAGAACAGGTGGTTATGGGTCGGCAGAAAGCCACCTGGTACTCCTGAAGGGTCGCGGAGTTCGATGCCAAGTTGCGGCATTCGGGCCTCGCGGCCCTCATCGGCGATGATGTTATCCCTTTATCAGTCAGACGAGAGTCTGCTGGGGGGGGGGGGGGGGGGTGCTTCATTAAGCACTTGATACTGAGCTTAATAACCACAGGAGAAAAGATACAGTATTTTGTGAAATACCTTGACACGAAATGTATTCGCGAAATACAGGTGTCCCTAATAATATGTAGCCTGTTATGTGGACAAGGCAAAGTTTATGAATTATAAACAATTTTTTTTAATGTTTACAAGTGTACGTGTTTTTTAATTTAGTTTGAAAAAATCGAAAATGAATTATCTGTACAAAATAATTTATAAAAATATCATTATGATTGTAAAATGTTACTATTTAATTGCATTCGAATCAAATAATGATTTTGATGTCATGTAAACCTATTTCCCTCCTACTATGACGGGTCAGGGGGGGGGGGGGGGGTCCCTCCACCGGAAAATTTGTTTTAAAAGTGCAAAATTGCGCTTTATAATTTTTTTTTCTATCTAACCATTGGATACATTGATGTTAAAATTATTGTTTCCTTAAGATAAAATTTGATGAGTGAAGAATTTACAAATCAAGTTGGGCAGAAGGCAGGGAGGGCACAAGCTCTCTTTTGTTTTCCCCCAAACTATATGAACACAGCTACACAAATGTGGATGAAACAAAATATTTAATGTTATCCTATCCTAAGATCTTACATTCTTGAGAGTTAAATTTTTACACTCTTTAGCACTTGAAATCAATCTTCATTGATGTATTCTGACATGTTGAAATCACCAATTACCTACAGTTACGTATGGAGCAGAAGGTTGAATCACAAAATGAATCATCCATCCACTCTCCTATCAAAATTGTGTATGGTCCTGACAATTATACATGTTACAATTCTACTGATTAAAAAATAGGTGCACATGTCCTTACATGACCTATTGTGACATCTGAAAATTTGTTTTCTTTTTTTCTTACTTTGGGTTCATGGTAAGTTGGAAAAATACTTGCATTTTACACGAGATATGCAATTCATTAAAAAATGAAGCTACAGTAATTAATAATAATGAACTGTACCGTTGTTGTCTCTGAAATACGTCAGTGGCAGTCCTTCCACTCTGGTCAGGAGCCTCACGAAATTAGAGGCCCCCACCAGTTGCGCTCCTTCGATGCAACCCTGAAAAAATAATTAAATTACATTTTGTCTTAATTGTTGCATTCCATACTGTATAACATGCGTACAGGAAATGTTCATTAAATTTATTGCATACTGTAAGTTTGATTTACTGAAGACCTTGGGTAGATAGCACTATCAGCTTTCACATTCCATATTTCACAACCCTCAACAGACTAGATGGCCATACTGTTCATCTGCATACATATTGATGCATCATACACATTATGCAATACCAATATTTTTTTTTAATTTTATCTTTTTGAATGGAAGTAGCAGGGGCGAAGACCAAACAGTAATTAAAAGTGTCCTGGGGAACTAATAATTAATACTTTACACCCACAGGTTCAAAAACAGTCAATATTAAAAAAATTAAAAACCATACAGTACAACCATATTCAGACGTAGGTAGGTTAAAAAGTAATCGTTCATTTTGGGAATGTTTCGGAAACCCCTTCAGTTGATTTACATGACCTATGTTGCCTACATGTTCTCAAATATTTCATAATTATCAAGTAATCATTTCCTGGCATCCAGCGCAGTGAAAATGTTTCCAAGGTATTTTTAACTGAATGCATCTGGCATTAAATATCTACAAACAAATTACATGTAATGCCTTCAACGTAGTTATGATTTTTTGGACATTCCAACATTAATTTAGTACCTTGCGCTAATCTATACTTTTGTAGATAAATTTTCGGAGAAATTTTTGAAATGCTTACATTCTTTAAAATAAATGCAAACAAATTTAATTATAACATATCCAGATTTTTTTTTTACCGCTATTTCACAATATAAGTTTATATACCGTGAAAACTATTTCAGCCAATTATTTCATAAATTTCTTGAAATTAATGTAAAAACTTTGAATAGATTTCATAGCATATAACTGAATTAGTAATGATTATTGTTATTTTGTTTTCATAATTTTTATTTCCTTTGTAGTAATGGTTGGAACCACAAATCTGCATTTGTGTTTAAAATGGCTTTGAGGTTTATTGGGGACGAATGAATACAATACGAAAACCTTACAATAAGTCTTACAATGGTAATGGCTGTATAGGTTATCTTTTTTCAAAATATCCCCAAACATTTAAATGTTAAAAATGTTCAAGAGATGGCCATGCGGTATGAATAGGACTCCATAAAATACACGCACAAAAATTTAAGTCTCCATGCAGCTATAAGTAGGGAATTTTAGCAATGTGAGCCCATCCTAAAAAAACAATTCAGCCGGACAGCAATGCCTCGTGCCATGACGAACCGAATATTTACAGAGTGAAAAAGAGTTATGACTACAGAGATGTGCGACCACGTGGTGAGTATTCAGAACGAAAATGGAAAATGGACTAAAATGAGATTTCACATCTGACCAAAAAGAATATGAAGAAATAAAATACACAACTAAATTTGTTAACGTAATGTTACTAATGTAAGAACTGTTAAGACATAAAAACATTATTTTATATAAACAGTAATTTACTTACTTCAAAAGACATCCTGAATACAGAGTTAGCACTTCACACGCGTACGACGATAACAGTATCTGCAGGAAATCCGATGAATTCGGAAATTCCCAAAAACTGTAAAATATTCAGGAAGTACCTTAGACTCAGTACAAGATGACATGCATATAGACAAATTTAGAGGTCTTAAATACTTCGGAATAACATTGTAAATGCCCGAAACTAATTAAGTATCTATTAACTTTCCCCCAATGGGATGATTAAAATAACTTGTTTTGATGGGTTTCAAACATTATTATAGAACTTTGATTTCATAAATATTTAATCATATGTACTCTATTCGGATTGATAAAAAAATTGAATTTATACTGAAATATATAACATGTTCGATGATTGCACTAGTAAGCGGTAGTGTATTAAAGAACAAATAGATATCTTTTACCATTAACGATATTTTTGCAAAAATATGCAAAGCCACCTTGGACACAACTAATGCAAAGCGGGTGCAGAAAACATAGGGTAGGTGTGGGCAAAGGTTTCCAGTTTCGTTGTTGATTTTCACCTGAACCCCCTAATAGTCCTATAGCTTCAAAAAGCGGTTTGTGTTGTTGAAGGATATCTCTTTCACCTTCACAAATAAAAATTTTAATATTTTTCCAAAATATTTACGGCATGGATTTTTTTTTTTTTTTTAATTTCCCTAAACACATTTTCCGAAATCTTTACCCCAATTAGTAGGACAAGGGTATCCACTGTCAACCTTTACCCACTTTTTCCATGAGAGTTGGATAGCCAATGAAAATCACAAATAAAATGGACGTATGTTGTTTCATGTAGTCTTTTTAGACCTGTGATAATGATTTACAACCTATCATGTAATAGAAAATTATAAAAAAATGATAATAGTTGGTGACAAAAAAATTACAAAATAAATGGCTAACCATTATGAATTATCCTACTTAGTATAGGGTAAACAAAGGAAGTAGACAAGAAGACTTATTCAAAGGCTACCTAAATCACGTTTTATGAATGAATTGATAATTATTTGTTATGTATAAGTACCGAAATGTGCGTAGTGCGACACCCCATGTTTATTTCGTAGCATACCAGTTATTATTAATGTTTGGGATTTTTAAAATCCTTTTTGGTCAATAGTGATTCATGTAAGAATTTGTATTTCAATTATTTCTGTTTCCACTTTTTTGCACTAGTTAACAATTGCGTACGAGTACTAAATCACTCGCAAGTAGGAAGCGAGGTTGCTTAGTCTTTTTTTCCTACGTTAGATGCTAGCTGGCCGGCGAATTGGAAAGAACTATTACTTAAGGTCGGGCCATCGGATTGAGAAGACGTTCTCTGTGCGTGGTGCCTGTGCTCCCATAGCGAGCACCGACGGCGGCGTCAATGGAATACTTTTCCTAACAACCGGGCAAACACATTTCAAAAAAATAAGCAATGGGATGAGAGTTACAAAAAACATACATTTATATAAATATGTATATATCTGTAGGTGTGCGCGCACAACAAACTGACGTCGTACCGACCATGACCGTTAAGACCGTGCTCCGCACCGCCTGTACCATATCTCGTTTTCGGAGCGCGCCCCTCGCCCAGCCGGAATGAGTGAAGCGAGCGCCCCGGGCGTGACCTCAATTAACTGAATTAAACAACAGGACACGAAACCCCGGGGGCTCGACTACGGAAAACAATTCCCAAACGAGGCATTAAGACAAAGTTAATTAATCACAAGCAGTGAGCAAGTGCGTCGTATAGGCTCCGTGCGTGCGCGGCACGTACGGAACAGAAAACAATCCTCGTTACTAGCCACAACGGCTACTGGCCTTGATTAATTGGCCTATGATGGTGGTCTAGCCAAACTAAGGGAATTCAAACCCAAACAGTGCTCATTGAGACAATTTGTTGTTAAATTTACAATCGCCAACTTGGTGCTGCTTTTTAAATTAATAAATCAATTAAAACAACTGTTAAGCCTTAGGCAACTATTTACCAGGTGAAAAGTTTTAATCAAGCACCTGAATCATGTTTTTTACTGATCATATAAGAAATTAAATTATTATAAGTTTTTGGTACCGACTAACAAAGAAGATAAAGTTTCACTTCCTTGCGAGGCGGCCATGTTCGGCAGTCTCGGGAACAGGAACAGACGTGTGTCCGTGGGCAGAATTCAAGTTAGTTTCATTGATTATTTTTATTTTGTACTACATCTTAAAATTTAAATCCTTTTATGAATTCACCGCTGCCCACGTCGACTCAGCGCGTATTTTGCGGAACCGGGCCTATTCCAAATGTCTTCATTGTGATACCGCACTGTGTATCGTATCACGGATTTACGGTACTGGCCGACTCCAGCGAGAGTATTTTTAATTAAGGACGCCGTGCATATGTCAGCCGGCTGCACTCACGTAAGTATTTCTTCGAACTTAGGAGCCCGCTCATAGAGCCCCTCCTGCACCCGTTAACTTTCGGCGCTGGCCGTCTCCATCGAGCATCGACCCGCGTCCCGCGAGACTGCCGCGGTAACCATTTCAGTGTCGCGTAGTGTTGTGTTTTTTTGTTCATTGTGTAACCACTAGACGTCGCCAAGTGTTGGTGAGAGTTTTTGTAGCGGGACTGAACCGCGGAGTGGACTTGTAGAGCTACCGTGTACCCACGCGGACCCCCGGCGAAGCTCTTAAATCAAATGTAATTCTCACCAACTCGTGTACAATCATTTTCTGTAGTCTCGCGGCCTTCACAGCCAAGGGAGAACCATTTAAGCTGTGTACCTGGCGGGGCATGCGGGGACAGAGTACCCACGACCCAACATCAACGGCCTAGCAGCCCGCTAGCCTGGCGCCCCTCCGGACAACAAGAGCACCGCGACGCCCGTAGCGCCCGTCAGGTACCCCCCGGGCCTTTCACATAGGTCGGGTGAGGCAAAACACACACACGAGAACACCACAGTTACATTTCGTGCCTTCTTTAACTTCTTTGATTTCCTCTAATACTTGCTTCGGTGGTGTACTCTGTTACACCTAATAACTGACTGACGCCGCCGTCAGTGCTCCCTCTGAGAGAACACGCCCGCGCTTGTAACGTAGTGCGGTGCCCCGAACGGCATGACGTCAGTCACGGCCTCCTACGTGTGCAAGGCCCGGCCGCGTGTGGCATCGTCTGTGTACATGCATTCGATAAAACAAACAAAAACTAAAACTTTTCAGACATCCGATAATTATTGTTAATTAATTCATCATATTGTAAACTAATATCGTTCACAAAACTGGCCGGAATCACCTTCCCGTGGATTTTTCCCCCTCCCTGGCCCGGTTGGCAGGGAGAATAGTCAGTAGCCATACAAGAATGAATCCTTGGCAAAGAATAACCCAACGATTTGTGTTAATTGTAATCAAAAAATTTGCTACTTGAATGATGAAAGTAATTTTTCCGATAGAACTTTTTCTGTCTTACATCCAATATTTACAAAGCAAAATTTACACATCTATACAAATGCTCATTCTTTGGTACATCCGGATGGTAATTACCGCATACTGGTGTTTCTTCTTTAGTTTTCCTTGCGAGAACAAAGGTTGTGTACGAAACGGAAGGAAATGTAAGTAATCATTTAATATTTCTGTAATTGTTCTTCCATATGTAATGAGAAACGATGAGTATCGGCCGTAGAAATGCGCAGGGCGTTTGGCCCATTTCATTCGCCAATTTGCTGCACACTCGGTACAAAGATATTGCAGAAATTGATAGGTTGCGATGTGAGAAACACGGCATTTTTGGCGAATTGGCACAAAAATTTCTCAGAAATAATTGCAAAAAGAATAGGTTGTTATTTATGCAAAAATGGCGGCAAAATGTTGGTAATGTCAGGACATATTTCAAAGATCTCTGTAAGTCAGATGTTTCACCTATGTTAAATAACACTCATAAAATGGCAAGTTCTATTGTGAAACACGCGACGTGTGTCTCGGAAGTGATTCAAGCTAATACTTCCGTAAATTCTTTGTGGGCATTGGTGTGTAGCGATATTGGTGTTTTTAACAACAAAAAAATAGATTAAGACTGTATGAGGGTTGGAAAAGAGACAGAAACAACATTTGTGAACTGATCGAGAAAATTTTCATTAACTCTATTGTTATGTCCAATGTAGATAGTCACCATTTGCCAGACTATGTACCTTTACCTGAAAATATTGAAAAACGTGCCCAAAAAAACTTGCACATTTCTTCAACAGCTGTGCAAGGTGGTACATATAATTGCAACACGGTTAAACATCTCGAAGGAGCCACAGTAAGTGCAGGAACAGGAGATAGCAATGCAAATTTGGCGGATATAGGAAGTTTAGAATTCTATAACATGGTATGTTTCTCTTCCAATGATATGTTGGACCATTTGCAATGCACTTCAGAGAAAAATGTTAGTTTGTGCGGTACTGAACATTGCAAAGTTGTAAAAAATAATGAATATTTCCTAGATGTCATTGCCAGTTCGTGTCATTGCCACTCAGTAGTCAGTGACAAGTTGGATAAATTGAACAACGATTTCCCAGATTCAATGCCAATTTACAGAGAGCAATCTGTGCAGTATGATACTTCAGATTTTGCAGATAATGTTCCTGATGAAAATTGTAACGTACTGTCGAAGGGGGGAGGGGGTTTCGGATGGACGAAAAGGAGTAATTTTGGCGCCACCACGTGGGAGGGCACGTGGACCCGGCTACGAACTCTCGGCTCAGGGTCGTGACGTGACCCGTGTGGGGCTAGGCTGATCTCCTCCCTCGTGTGTCGTGTTCGTGGGCTCTTGAGGCGTCCCACACGCCTCGGAACTCAGGGAATTATACACGTGACCACTGAACCACACATTCTGAGATAGTGATTTTATTACACGGCACGTTACAAAAATGTTAAAAGAGTTTTACGTAAAGTACTAAGAAACACCGTTGCGGGTGATGGCCAGTTTATAGGCTGACCAGGTCACCGCGTGGCCTGGCCTCGAGAGTCAGTCACGTATTACGCGTACGAAATATCCGTAAACGGAAAACAAATATTTATGCGAAAGAGTCTACCACCTGGAGCAGGCCTCGAAGAAGTTAAAAGGTTTTAGATTTATTTAAAGATGCGACGGAAACTAATGGATCAGTGAACAAAAGAGATGAAGTCGACGAGGTGCGCGGGCCGCTCCTACTCCAGACGGCGAACGGAAACAGACTGACGAGGCCAGAGCATCATGGCCGCCGGGAAGCGTTAAGTTCCCGTTATGTTACCAGGTAGCCGTCCGGTAACATACTTAATCAAACAAATATTATTTAAAAAACAAACATAATTTAAGTACACTTATTTATAATTAACAACCTTTAGTTATGGTGTTATTTCTTATTAAAGTTTAAAAACTATTGGCGGGTAGTTCTGCGGATGCCCGCATGGGGCGCTGCGCCATCCTTACTTACTAAAACTTGAGGCGTGACAATTAGGGATATTTTATTACATAAAAAGGTTTATACATTGTTTATTTTGATAAAAGAAAGGGGTCGTCGCACCGCCTCTTGCCGGGCGAGCACACACACACGCACGCACGGGGCGGGAGGTTTGAATAGAGGGTGGTGGTGGGAGGAGAGGGGTGGCGACGGCGTGAAGCACATCGGGCTTAGGGAGGGCGTAGCCCCCGTCGACGTCAGTACAACAAAGGTGTCATACCCAAATGTGATAGTTAAAAATGACGATTTAGAATCTTTTTTTTTTTCAGAAAATTTACATAAAAATAGTCTATTTCATAAAGAATTTAAAGAAATTTATGACATTATTTTGGAAAAAAATTCGCATGCAGCAGAAAGTGCAAGTAAAAATATTTATTTCATGCCTTCCTTTGGAAAAGAACTAGTTGATCGGTACATGCCCATGTCACCCTTGTGGTCTCAAATTGTTCCCAACTGTTCTCAACGGTATAGTAATTCCAATGTTGAAAACTGGTTCTTTCAAACGAAAAGTAATATCGTCAATGGACTCACGCATTTGAAAGAAGGTCGTTTTGTTAGACACATGTGTGCCCGTGTTAAAGTAATTTGCAAAATGTTGAGGAATGATATATCACGAACATTTGCTAGGAAAAGGAAAGCACACAGACAACCAACACAAACAATTTCAGGCTGTAGCGAAGTTAGAGATTCAGACCCGATGATCCGGACAGTATCATTGTTGAAGAAGTTTGGCAAAAAAAGTGTAAGAAACCAAAGACGTATTTTGAACCAATGTGTGTCGCAGACAGTAAAATGACGGTGGTTCCAAGTGTACCCACAATTTTAAAATACAATAATAAGGGGTCTGTCGAAGCATGGCATTATACTGATCTATTGATGCTTGTGTTGCCTTACTACTAACAGAATTTAAAGCTGAAGATATTATATACATACCTGCTGAATGGCTTGGAAGTTTTGTCATTTTTGGGCAAATTCTTGAGCAGGGAGCCGAAATAAACAACATTAAATTAAGCTGTGCTAGTAAATGCATCATTCCGTACAATACCAATCAGCACTGGACACTGATTACGGCAGATTTTAAGAAAAAAATATTTTCCTACATAGATTCCACAGGTGAAGAGGATAGTGTTTTACCAAACAAGATTACTTCAAAGGCAGATGAAGCATTTAAAGTGTTCAAAAAATTGCTGTCCGAAAGAAATAAATTCAGCCCAGAAAAAATTAATACAGACAACTGGAATTCCAGAAGTTGCGCTTATCACCAAATTCAAACAGATTCCAATAATTGCGGAATTTTTGTGATATTTTTCATTCAACAAATAATAAAGGGAGCCCCATTAAATGAGAATTTCAAACCAAACATTATGCGAAAAGAACTCGTACATAAACTTTGTAGCTTTACGCAGTCGGGTAAAAAGGTTAAACTCACACTAGATACACTTGATGTAAAGAAGGACTATCCTCATCCATTGGATATGGATAATGGTCTCTTTAATAACACAGAGTACTATCGTCATCCAATATTTGAATTTGTAGTAGCTTTGTTCAGTGATATCTGCCGGAATACAATAAGGGTTCGGGGTTCAGATTACTGCAGTTTTTTTAATGGGGGTGAACTGACTAGATGCAGGTATCTCAGTTTTCATTAAGAGATTAAAAAATTTTGATAACATATTCTACCAAAAAAATTCAATATATAACTGTCTTTGAAAGTAACATATGTTTAGATAAACCACATGCTTGGGAACTTTTGTACATCATAAAGCTACGTGATTTGAACAAAAAGAATTTATTAATAATGCCTTACCGCGTAAATGATAGTCACTGGTGTCTGTTAGTGGCTAACTTAGAAACATTTGTGTTTTATCATTTGGACCCACTGGCAGGCAATGGGGGAAACAAAATTCTGAGTCAATTTGTTAATTTTTTGCAATATCGAAATAAAATGTCAAACAAAGATAAACATTAGTAGATGGTGTGTCAAAAATATAAATGATAATATTCCAGTACAAAAAGATAATGTTAGTTGCGGAGTTTTTGTAATATTTTATGTGTCTGTGTTTTTAAAACAAAATAAATTTGAAAGTGATCTGAATGTAAAAAATTTCCGTAAAATGTTAGCTGAATCAATTATACAGGATTCTGATGTAGTCACTGACCCATGCTTCTATTGTGGAACTAAAGGAAACAGAAAACAAACACGATGGATAATGTGTCAGGTTTGTCGTAGCTGGGTTCACTACGAGCAATGTTTTAAAAATGATAACATAAATTTTGAAGATATATCTAGGCCAGAATATACATTTATATGCAAAATATGTAATGTGAGTAACCCATTTCCACAAAACAGTTCCCCATAGGGTCATGTATATTATTTTCAAGTGAAATGTTAAATTTGCCAGGGCTGAGTGAAAGGGTAACTGCGACAAATGTTACTCCAATGCGTAGGGAGGCGTGTCGAATGTTACCTTTAAAGGTTTTATTTATTTTCATTCTTGTTTATTTTTTCACAGTTACAAAATATTAAATTGATTACAGATTTGTTTGAAATACTTAATAATCTGCTTTTTTAAAAGCTTTATGTTGGTAGTAGAGACTGTATATTGTTTTATCTCCTTTTTTTTTAAAGAGATAATTTTCACAAAAGCAAACAGTCCTGTATTTTGAAACAATTCAAATGTTGGTTTCACGATTCAGTATTGTTTGCTTTACGGTGATATGGTAATAGGCCTCTTGGGGAACTCGCCATGTAAAATAAAGAGTAACGAGTTGTGTGCTATACCTCCTGATGTATACCACCTGTGGTAAACATCTAAGGTGACTTGGAAACTGGCACAGGTAGCAGGGGCCTTTTGGTTTTGTTCCTGTGACTTACTGCACTTGCATCTTTAGGGTCTCCCTCAGAAGTGAAGTGTTTTTATAAATCAAAACCTATTTTTTCTGAATATATAACGAAAAATAATTAAATGTTGCTGGTCAGCAGAAAAATATTATTTACAGATAATATGAATGTTATAGTTATATTGTTACTTTATAAAATTGTCTTGCAAAATAAAACAATTAATGGAAAAAGTTTGAAGCTTCATTTGTTCCATTTGTTACACAATGAAAAAATAACCAATCACATGTGCACCTGGGCCTATGCTGTCCACCTATCATATATCGCGTAGAAGATATCATGTAGAAAAAAGAAGTCAAATTAATGGAGGTAAATAGAAGAGACATACTAAAGAATATTGTCACGGATATAATTTTTGTATTGCAAAGATATGTTGTTTTTGATATAAAATTTTATCTTGCAACATCGGGGTTTACAGCTAGTTTTGCCGTGTTGCGTTAGGTGGCTGCACGGACGGGATTTGCGGGGGGTCAGTGGCCCTGGGATCGGAAGTCTGGCCAACTTTTGGGCGCGGGGCTATTCCCCCCTACAGATATATGGCGTGGCGCCACGTGATCGACGCGCGTTCGTCGGCCGCCACGATGTAGAAGTTTCTTTTAAATTGGCCTCTCCGGGAGAGGTCGGGGTCTTTTTTGTGTGGGGATTTGTCTCGTGGGTACGCAGCTGTGAGGATCGGGCCAGGTCTGCGTCGGTGACTACAAGGGTGAGCAAGGAACATGGCGTAGTTCTCTTTCTCGGGATGACTAATAAACTTCTATTTCAGATACAGGGAGATGCAGAAAATGGTGTGTAGCTGAGTTGTGTCCTTATTTAATATTATTTTTCTTGTCAACATGGCGACCCAGTAGTCTTGTATTTAATTATAGATTGCGAAGATGTTATTTAATGTGTTGTTCTTTTATAATTTATTTTGTTTACAATAAACTTGTTATTGTTTTAATTGGGGTTTGTTTCTTTCCGCTAGGTACACAATTCTGCTAAATCCCGTAGGGTATTGAAACATAGTGTCCCGGTCGTGTATAGATATTTGTGGGATATTATCTTTTATTTTTTTTTTTAAATTATTTTAGGACTGTTTTTCTGAGCAGAGCCTTCTGGTAACGCCCCGTTACAATATAGGTGTCAAAAACAACTCTAAACTAAGAAGGGGGGTGAGGGTTTTTTTTAATTTGACTTATTATCATTTATGTGGGATCCGCCAACTCTTAGTATCTATCTGTAAAATACATGGACACACATTTAATTTTTTCTTGTGTTTCATGCATCTAAGGATTATACTATCTGAAAATAACATTGTTCGTAGACACACGAAAACAAATTTAAACTTAACATGACATTATTGATTGTTGATGTGTAGATGGTCCTCAGAAATGCGGAACTTCATATCGGATGTCTTCTGGCTATAAAAACTTGGGGTCTCCTTTTCAGCTAGTGGAGTCTGTGACAATGAAGACAAATCGTCACCTGAGAATTGGAGTGTTCTATGTCCATTTAGTCGGAACTGAGATATAAGCATTTGAAAGTTCAAATAACTATGAATATCATGACATAGATAGAACAAAATAATATTGGTCTTAAATTAAGAACAAACATTTTTATGTGCGTATACGTGTGTGGATATAGTACAAATGAATACTAATATTAATTTTGTGTCCATAGCATTAAAAAACCTAAAAAGTGGACATAGACAACACCAATTCTCAGCCGGCGAAATGTTAAGATATTTTACATAACTTTATGTAAAAAAAAAGTTAAAAACACACCACCCAATTAACGCAAACCACATTAATTTATTTCTGTCGTACACATTTAACAAATACTACATTTCTTATAATAAAAATTAATAAAGCATCAATAAAACTACAAACCGCCCTTCAAAATTACTGTGTACTGATCTCTATTTATGTCTAACTTATCTTTACTTCCATAGACAGAAATTCTATGAAATACCTTAGCACAAACAATAGCGTGTTGTCTTTAACATTTAACTCAAACTATATGGATACATACACCACAAAACTTGATTAAAAATTTTTCCTGAACTTATTCCTGTAACAAACGAAATTTACAATTCATGTTTGACAGCCTCTTAAATGAACTTTGTCTAAAATATACATTACTTAGAAATGTAACAAAATTCTTAAGGCGGCGCTACTATTGATTTAGCACACGCACACGCACGCGCTCACACACAGGTCACACGCATAAGTTTTAACTCTTAACTACAATTACTGCCGCACACGCACAGATGCTCACGATGATGTAACAAAATACATCGGAAATTAAAGATGGTATTTAAGTTATGTGTGTGTTGGCAGCTCTGGTAAATATAAATATTTACATTAACAATTCGTATTTGTAAACATTGTATTTTCGTTTTGATGACTGTAGATTTTTAGAAAATCGCGATGCCGGAAAATGATAACTTGTTGTTGGTGACAGCACTATTGCAATGTTTACATGCGTTTATGATCATGTACAACTGTAGCAATGTGTTTG
The DNA here is from genome assembly GCF_032445375.1 of Bacillus rossius redtenbacheri. NCBI lineage: Eukaryota > Metazoa > Arthropoda > Insecta > Phasmatodea > Bacillidae > Bacillus > Bacillus rossius. Next base: position 147,613 of record NC_086333.1, on the reverse strand, counting down.
TTAGGCAACCAAAGCGCCGTTGGTGGGTACGCCTATTAAATAGATGCCGACCACAAGAAGGATGTTTTGACAAGTTGTTTCTTTATCTTCAGAGAGAAGATCATGAACAGTTTTTTTAAATTAACTCGCATGAGGTGTAACCAATTTCAGCATCTTCTCAATTTGGTGAAACGGGACGTAAGGAAGAAAAGTCGTTGGGCACCTTTACCCCCTGCCATGAAATTAGCAATGACACTGAAACACCTAGCCCATGGTGGATCATATCAATCACTTGCTTGGGATTTTCGGATTGGTGTGTCAACAGCCCGAAAAGTAATTGCAGAAGTATGCGGAGTATTGTGGAAAGTGTTGTCTCCTTTAGTAATGAAGGAACCAACAGAAAACGACTGGAGAGACATTGCTCAAGATTTTTGGGACATTTGGAACTTCCCCAATTGCTTAGGGGCACTGGATGGTAAACATGTTCGATGCAAATCACCACCAAAATCTGGTTCTCTTTATTATAACTACAAGAAGTATTTTTCTATAGTGCTAATGGCAGCTGTCAATGCCATATATAAATTCATATGGGTAGATGTAGGTGACTATGGCCACCACAGTGATGGCAGTGTATTTGCGAATTCTACTTTTGGGAAATTAGTAATGCAAAATGAAATAAATTTTCCACCCCCACAACCATTGCCTGGGACTGATGTTTCACTACCTTTTGCGTTTGTTGCGGATGCTGCATTTCCTCTCAAAGAGTTAATATTGAAACCATATCCTAAAAGCAATTTGGGAAATGCTGAAAGAATTTTCAATTATCGGTTAAGTAGGGCTCGCCGAACAGTAGAAAATGCATTTGGTATCCTGACGAGCCGTTGGCAGATTTTCAATCAGACAATTAATAGTTCTTCAGAAACTGTCACCAAAATTGTACAAGCTGCCACAGTACTCCACAATTTTATAATGATGACAAATGAGGACAGGTAAAATAATTTTAATGTTAGTCCAACGTTTTTTGAAGCTTAAAGCTAAGTGCAGGTCCTAACAAAGGATAGTGTATTTTTTATTTTCTTCCTACTAACCACATTTTTTGCATAGCTATTTGTATTATCTTTAAACATATGTAAATATCATAAAATATATTTCAAAGAAATTTTCAACAAAATATCAACAGTTTGCAGTCTGTCAAGACTTTAACCCAACCTAACCAATCCTCATTTTTATGACCTAGCACACCTTTACTGTATCATACAAACATAGATATTTTAGTAACAAACCTACCATCTGAGCTAGTTACAATGCTCTGGAAAAATAGCTATCTCCATAACTATCTAGGTTGATTTAGATTTCATTCATTTCCAGACTGCGAAACTGCAACAATTACAAGTATCAATTTTTTGCAATTTTTCTCCTCAGTATTTATGCTTTCATGATTCCTTTGATTTGCGAGTGTAATTTATGCAAACCATCCCCCCTCCCTGTTGCAGTAAATTTTGGTCTGCTTTAAATTTTGTGCTTTTGTGTAATTGTGAAATTTCTCTAACAGTACATATTGTTGTTTTGCAGCTATATGCCCAGAGTCTTTGTTCATGATGAAGGAAATAACAATGCTCTTGCGGAGGAGCAAGAATGGCGAAGAGCAGCAACCACAGAACTTAGGAATATGCAAAGTAATATTGCTAGTAATGCTGCAAGAGCTCACATTGTACAGAGGAATACTTTGCGTGATTTCTTTGGATCTGATGCTGGCTCATTACCATGGCAGCAGAGAGTATTGTACCAAGGTTATGCAGGTACTGCCTAAGGCGGCAGGTGATTCCTTAATTTTAAATTAACTTTCACTGGAGTTAAGGTCCATTTTAAGTTTCCTCAGCTTTTGTTAAATGAAAATAAATAAATAAATACAGTAAATGATAGGTTCCCAGTCATGATTTAATAAATACAACAGATGTTTACAAGTTTGCTGAAAACATTTGAAAGAAATGTAACTGATGTCAACAAAGCTTTTAATTACTGCTGTGACAAGCTGACATAAATACATCGATTGTTTGAGCCATTACTTGTCCCCTCTTTAAAAGTGGTATAGTGTTCCAAAATGGTAACAAGGATTTGGTAAAAGCGTTCAGGGATTTCTCACTTTCACTTTCTTCTTTTTGTTCTATCTTCTGGGTTATCCTGTCCGTTATATTCATTATTTTTTCCATAGACGTCTTCATGTACGCTTTTTCCCCTTCTGTATCTATTTTTTTTTTTTTTTTTTAAAGAAATGATTTGGTGGTGGTGATTTGTCGTTATCGGATGCCTCATCCCTCCGGGTGCTTCTTTTCTTTGGCCACAAGGAAAGTGTATTAGATTGTCCTTGTGGCGATCCTGGGTTGTCTTCCACCTCTTCAGCTGATTCCGTCAATACAACACCCCAACATGACTTTTGGCTACCACTAGAGGTGACTGGGGGAACTGGCCGCTTAATGTTACTGATAGTCCTAAAACATAGGAGTAAATACACCAGGTTGTAAAACTAGATGTTACAATTGACAAAAGAGTCTACCCCATGAACCAGGGCAATTTAAAAACAGCAGTTAAACACTGCCTCAGTTCGGATAAGTTCTGTTTCTATAAATCATCCTAAATTTTCTTTAAAATAAATTATGGTAGGCTAAATTGTGTTTGTCTTAGATTACTTTAAGTTAGTACTAATCAAATGAATGCAAAAAAATATATATTATAAGTCCTTGAGTAGTGATTTTTTACAAATAGGTACCTCAGGTTTTATAAAGAACATTATAAATATAATTGTTATTGGTATGGTCCATAAAAATCAGTGTCATCATTATTTTGCCTGTTTACATTGCAACTTTAGCAATTTCTGCTTTCACTGTGAAGTGTGAATTTAAAATTTTGTGCAAGTGTAAAACAACATGGTAAATCCTTCTGAATGATTAAGCTATATCACTTACTTTCGGTGCTTCACATGGCGATCCAAAAAACACAAGTATGGCAAAACTTGCCATTCCTTATCAGTCCCTCCTGCTGACCCAGATGGTGGTACTTTACTTATTGTCCTTGAGTATCGCTGGCGAATTCTTAGCCACTTCTGGCGCACAAAATCAACTGAAACAATTGCAACGTAACCTCATAATCCTTTAAAATGAATATGATAACACAGATAGAATCTTTTATAACACCATAATCACTTTGGAATGCTCATAAAGTGGTTCATTGCACATTGCCTTGTAAACTGTAGTGAGAAAGTGATGGATTGCATTGAAAAATGTTCTATAATATGGTTGTGCTTTAAACAAATTAAACTGTAAAGATGAAGCAATTTGTGTAGGTTTTTTTTTTAAATTTGCAAATGGAAATAATATTAAGCATGCCAGTTAGTTTTGTAATGTAATATGAGAAATACTTTTTGAGGCATGCTTACAAAAATTTGGGGTCAATTTCGCTACTTGATACTGACACAATACCGCGTTTATGGTTTGTTAGGTTAGTATAGTTACATTAAAAAGTTTTAAAAACATTACGTATGGTTTGTTGGGTTAGTATAGCTGCATTAAAATACCTTATAAACATCTTCAGTGGTAAAATAAGTTAAAATTTTCGCTTTTGCGCGATAGTTTATCATTAATCATGTTTACGGTAGCGAGCATGAAAATAGTCCCAAAATTTGTACTGTAGTCATATGTGTCTGTATAGGCAAAACCAAAATAAAAACTTATTTTATCACAATACTATTTTATTACCCTTATCCATGCACCATTATGGGCAAACATTGGAAACCGACATACACCATACACACATGGTGGAGCGTTTAATAGACATTACATGTACATTTGACGAGTTCCATATAGCATGTTAATACCCTACAGAACATAAATTTTATTAAATTCTAGCTATGTCAGGAGAGTTAAGGGGGAGAAGGGTCTACCGGTACTGAAGGGGAGGGAGGGGCTTGATTGTATCGATGACCTGGAGAAAGCAAATCTACTGCAGGAGCAATACCTCTCTGTGTTTGTGGAAGGAGTGAGGGAGCTTAGTGGAAAAAGAGGGGGGGGGGAGGTCCTTGCCACCAGGTGGAAGCCCAACTGTAATGAATTAATTTATTTATAGTACACTTACCGTTTACTTGGAAACCTTGCTCTATCAAAATATCGGTTACAGCGACCCAGGCATTATTTTTCATTTCCTCATTTTTAAATCCCGACACGGATTTGTCGTACAAGATGGGTTTACTTTCTACTACAGCACACAGCGAAATGTCGAATTCTATAGAAGTCATTTCAAAGTTTCAAACTTTTAGTTAAATTCGGCTTTCCCGCAATTATTTGTAAACAATAACAAAGATGATGCAACACTAATCAAGTTCATTCCCATTTATTAGGTAAGAATGCTATACATGAACTCGGCAGTATCCTTATTCTGATTGGCTGCAAACAACGCACAGCGCACACGCACAGAACAATTTTACTTTTTAGTAAACTTTCTGTGCGCCGATCCTGTGCTATTTTGCTGTGTGCGTATTGTAGCCAGTGCCATTTGAAAACACGTGTTGTAATTACTGTGCCTGTGCGTGTGCGTGTGCTAAATCAATTGTAGCGCCTCCTTTTAAATTTACTAAATCAAACCTGTTCATAAACAAATTTTAAAGTCAAATATTTACCGTTCAAATCTTCTATGTCACCCCACACACAATATAAAAAGCAATTCGACTGTGTATATATGTTTCTCAGCAAACGTGCCCCATAGTAATCTCCACACTGTACCTTGTATTATTATTACTTAAAAATTAAAATATATTTGAACTGAAAACACGTAACACATCATTGGTCTACCCCGATGGAAAAAGTCGCCAGGTAACTGTTCAACAGCTGTGTTGGTCGTCGATTCCAGGGTTACCAAAGCCAACAACCATCAGGTCATCCAGCATACTACATATGGATCGCACTCCACCAGAACGCAGCACCATGTTCGGCTGAAAAGCCTGCAGTCTACATAAAAACGAGTCTGTAACAATTAAAGTATGTTGCCATGAAGCTGATACACTGAATTGCACCCAAATATGTGTACTTTAAAGTGTACTGAGCGTGCATAATGTAGAAAGTCCGTTTTTATTTTAAGGCGTCCTGGACTTGACTCTTGCTCCGATGGAGGTGAAAATAGCAAGTTCGAAAGCGTCTTAAAAAAAACCAGAGTATATAACCCCGAAGCTGATACACTGGATTGCACCCACATGTGTGTACTTTAAGGTGTACTAAGCGTGCATAATGTAGAAAGTCGGTTTTTAATTTTAATGCGTCAAGGATTTGGCAATTTATTCGGACATGGCGGTGAAAAACGCAAGTTCGAAGGCGTCTTAAAAAAACACCAGAGTACATAACTCCGAAGCTGATACACTGGATTGCACCCACATGTGTGTACTTTAAGGTGTACTAAGCGTGCATAATGTAGAAAGTCTGTTTTTTAATTTTAAGGTGTCAAGGACTTGGCAATTTATTCGGCGATGGAGGTGAAAATCGCAAGTTCGAAAGCGTCTTAAAAAAAAAACCAAGTACATAACCCCGAAGATGATACACTGGATTGCACCCACATGTCTGTACTTTAAGGTGTACTAAGCGTGCATAATGTAGAAAGTCTGTTTAAAATTTTAAGTCGTCCTGGACTTGGCTCTTTGCCCCTATGGAGGTGAAAATCGCAAGTTCGAAGGCGTTTTAAAAAAACCCAGAGTACATAACCCCGAAGCTGATACACATGATTGCACCCACATTTGTGTACTTTAAAGTGTACTAAGCGTGAATAATGTAGAAAGTCTGTTTTTAAGTTTAAGGCGTCCTGGTTTGGCTCTTTTGCCGCGATGGAGGTGCTAATCGCAAGTTCGAAGGCGTCTTAGAAAAAAAAACCAGAGTATATAAACCCGAAGCTGAAACACTGGATTGCACCCACATGTGTGTACTTTATGGTGTACTAACCGTGCATAATGTAGAAAGTCGGTTTTAAATTTTATGGCGTCATGGATTTGGCGATTTATTCTGCAATGGAGGTGAAAATCGGAAGTTCGAAGGTGTCTTAAAAAAAAAACAGAGTATATAAACCCGAAGCTGATAAACTGGATTGCACCCACATTTGTGTACTTTAAAGTCTACAAAGCGTGCATAATGTAGAAAGTCTGTTTTTAAGTATGAGGCGTCCTGGTCTTGGCTCTTTTGCCGCGATGGAGGTGAAAATCGCAAGTTCGAAGGCGTCTTAAAAAAAAAACCAGAGTATATAAACCCGAAGCTGAAACACTGGATTGCACCCACATGTGTGTACTTTATGGTGTACTAAGCGTGCATAATGTTGAAAGTCTGTTTTTAAATTTTAAGGCGTCGGCAATTTATTCGGCGATGAAGGTGAAAATCGCAAGTTCGAAGGCATCTTAAAAAAAACCAGAGTACATAACCCCGAAGCTGATACACAGGATTTCACCCACATGTGTGTACTTTTAAGTGTACTAAGCGTGCATAATGTAGAAAGTCTGTTTAAAATTTTAAGGTGTCCTGGACTTGGCTCTTTGCCCCTATGGAGATGACAATCGCAAGTTCGAAGGCGTCTTATAAAAAAAACCAGAGTACATAACCCCGAAGCTGATACACTGGATTGCACCCACATGTGTGTACTATAAGGTGTACTAAGTGTGCATAATGTAGAAAGTCGGTTTTTAATTTTAAGGTGTCAAGGACTTGGCAATTTATTCGGCGATGGAGGTGAAAATCGCAAGTTCGAAGGCGTCTTAAAAAAAACCAGAGTATATACACCCGAAGCTGATACACTGGATTGCACCCACATGTGTGTACTTTAAGGTGTACTAAGCGTGCATAATGTAGAAATTAGGTTTTAAATTTTAAGGCGTCATGGACTTGGCGATTTATTCTGCAATGGAGGTGGAAATCGCAAGTTCGAAGGCGTCTTAAAAAAAAAACAGAGTATATTGTCGCGGTCTGAAAATTTCATTACTTTTTTTCTTAAAATTATTTTACTGTTGTATCTCATTAGGTTATCGTGTTGGTGTACGTGCGCGTTTCCAGGTTCGGCCGGTTGATTTCGACATACGGGTATTGGAATATAGGTTGCTGCGATGGTAGTTTGCAGGCACCGCGGACTTTTGCGAAGCTGCGTGGCTTGCTGATTCTCGCGGGCCGCTGGCCAGGGCTCGCCGAGGGATTGCACCACGTTGTTCCAAAAAACCCGCTGCGCTACGCTAGTTTCTTGTTTGCCGTTTTGTTAGTTCTGCCACGCGAGGCTTTTGTGTACTCGTTTCGAGGACTCTGTCCTGATTAGTGTTGCCATCTTGCGTCAGAGTTTGGAAACGTGGGCAGAAACAATCGAGCAGAGCGAGAGGGGGAAGGGGAAGCTTGCTCGCGCCTGCGCAGAAGGAACTGTCGACTTCGCTTGTTTTGTTTTTCCTTGCGGGAAGGAGGGACAGCCATTTTCCCCGTGGCTAAGTTTTTCCTGGTGTTCGTTTTTTTTCGGGGTGACCTCGTTCGGGAGGTAAAACCCTCGTCCAGGGAGGGACCGGGGCTTTTTCGCCTTGGAGACCTCGCTGGACGGGTGCTCCACGACAGAACGGGGCCGAGTCACTGATACGAAGTGAGGGTAAGTGATTGGCAGTGATGGATATCGAGACGGAGCTTCGGGCTGGACGATCTTCGTCCAGTACTTAATCTTCTAAGCAATAACGTAGTATTATTCCATTACTATTATTTTTTAGTTTAAAACAAATCGACGTCTGGTTATAAACATGAATGTAGTGGTAACTGGGAAGTAGACTATTCCTCAGCGGAGCTGCGGCGACGAGAGAACTGCCATGTTGGCCATGTTGTTGTACTGATAATTGTTTGCCGGCCGACTTCACTTTAATGTGTATTTAATGTATTTATTTATTCATGAATCTATCTGTTAACTTATTTGTTATTAATTTATTTGTTAAACCTTTTTTTTTTTTTCAGAGTTTGTTTATTTTGTCTCTAGTATCTGACTTAGTAAATAAAATCTGTGCTTGAATGAATTAATAATGTTTCTTTTCAGTGCATAAATCATACCCTACACTCCCTGTATGGGGATGCCCTTTTTATCTATAACTGTTATACCAATAAAACAAAATGCAATTATATTCTAGATAATACTGGGATTAAAGTACCTACCTATAACAGTCGACAGACACCTTTATTATGCTCCTTAGGCAAATCAAATGATATATAATACAGAATTATATCAAATTTTAATAAACATGGATGCTATGTCTCTCTATCAAAAAATAATTTAAATATAAAACAATTTTTCTTATCTTAATTTAATTTGAATATATTTAAGGTTAATGATGCTACCATATTTAATTTTTTTTTATATAATCAGGTTCTGGATTATCATTACTGTTGTTATAGAATTATGAAACTTGTTCTTTTTTATCTGTTAGTTGCTTGCTGTATTGTCTTGTGTATGTGTTATTATAGTATTGTCCTCAATGTTATTCATTTTGTTTCATGTATTTGTTTTGTTTATGTATTTTTTTATGTTTATCGTGCCTACCAACCATGGCCTTATGCCTTTGGTAGGCATGTAAAAAATTGATAATAAATAAATAAAAAAAAATAAAATTTAACTACCTGGCCACATTTTGTTTCCTTATATTTTTTAAAAGACTATCCATACTAACAAAATGAACTTGTGACATACTTATCACTTTGAAGGGTCTCTTTTTGTTTGCTTTTTTTATTATATCGAGCCATTCTGTTAGTGAAAATATTTGAGTAACCTTCCTGTGGTACTTACATATTAAAGCAAAATCTCTGTCGGGTGGCATATGTGTGTGTCCAGCTATAAGAAAATAATGATTAATTTCCGTAAGGCGTTCTTTGATGAGTTGATGCCAAAGAGCTACTACTGGCCAGTTGTCAGCTCTTCAGCTTCAGAGTGCTCTTCTAGAAATTTGAGAACAACACTACATATCTCATCACTTCCTCTTTTTGCAATGTTTTCTGTCCATGTAAACATGTTCCCTTGTCCAGTTCTGCAGTTGTGGACTCCGAGATAATACATCCACAATTTTCTGCAGTGCCAGCCCTGCTGTGAGCTTTGGTACTCGAAGAGCTTGTAAATCAATACTAATTACCAGTTTCTTCGGATTATTAACCTGTGACTCTTTCTTCATGAGGTCCTGCATTGCTTGAGCTCTTTTTTGGTGTAGTTGCAAGTTTTATTTAAGCTCTCGTGCGGCATTGTCTTCACAATTCAATAGTAATGCCTCTATTTTAATTGCGGATTCATCACATACCTTACAAGTATCAGATTTTGGTAACTTAAATCCAATGTTGTATTCAGTGCATAATATACGTCTGTATGTAGGTTGATTAACTGGCTGTCTTACATTATTTTCTACACACCAAGGCCTCGCTGGGCCGCACCTCTGGCGCAACTCTCGCCGCAGCACCCCTCGTGGTCTTCCGTCGCCGCACTCCGCCGCCGCCGTCGCACTTCCCCTTCGCCGAGATCCCACCCGACGCCTCGCTCGGAACTTCGCTACTCTGCCGCACCCGCGGCACTATCTCCTGGAATTGAACTCTTCGCCCTGGAACCTTCGTACAGGGACTTCGCCACTCTATGGCCCGGAAACTCCGCCGTGGGAAAACTCCCGACTTCACTCTGAACTCCACTGACTCCCGCCCTGGCATCCTCGGGCATATATATCTGTACCTGTTGTGAATAAGTAAGTCTTATAATACAAATTTTACAGGAGAACCATTTAAAATGTTTGAAGCTTTCTTGTAAATCAGGATGTTTTATATGATTTTATTGTATTTTTTTTTTTCAAAATACGTACATTAATGAACAACAAATTCAATGAATTATCAAATGTTTAAACAAAGTCTTATTATTTTACAAGCAAAGTTTTTTTCTTACATAATATTGACATACCACACTTTGAACAACAATTTTTCAATTGAGAAATCACATGGAAACAGAAGCTTTGAACTTTAACATCAAAATATCAATAAAGTATTATTAGTTTATGTTCTCTAATATGCCCATAACTAATCACTTATAAATTAATAGAACGAACATGATAATGTATTTGATTTTACACTGCATCCGGGTCTACTTCTTAAGAACTGGGTCATTAGCAGAGTGGTAACAACTTTAAAGTTGAGGTAAAACTGATGAAAAACAGGATCTATTAGCGGAAGGAGATCAAGAAGATCTTTTTTCTTTTCTTTGCTGATGGCCAGAGAATCCATGTGGAGAAAAGTCAACTCTGGTGGAAGTAAGCGTTTTCCACGTCTTCTGATAATGGATCTTCATCTTTTATTGTGATTTTATACTGGATGAGTCCAATATTTCTAGTGTATTTTAACCACTGTACTGGCTGACAAAGAAACTTGTCGCCATTTTGATTGACCTTTTTCATTACGAACGGACCTTATGCCTGACCCAAACTGCCGAAGCTGAAAAAATTTTTTCTTAGCATCACAAAAACCTTGAATGCTCTGTTTGTATGACCTTATTAATTGCACCCAATCATTTGGATGATTGATTTTCATCAGTGTATTCTCTTTTTCTGCCTTTCAATCACAGAATGGTCACTGTCGCACTCCATATGTGTGTGACCACTTACAAGGAACTTGTGATTGATCTCTTATAGACTTGAACATGATGTTATTGTATAACAGAACATGAATGGAACATAGCTATATTTGTTCTGTTCACTGCAGGTGTCCAAATAAAATGTTACTGTCTCTGTGTTGTCAGGCAAGTCAAGTATATGTTTATAAAGGCATGACGCAATCTCGTTCCCACCTCTTCCCAATAAAGTTTCGTCCCACACATAGCAAGTTGCTTCATCAGAAGCGAGATCACGGATAGTCAAATTAAATGTCCAGAGTTGCCTTTTATAAAATGAAACTGAGGTAGTCAAGTAAGGAGTTGGCAGGCATTGTTACAAATCAAATGCAAACACACGATGGACAGTATTCTCTTTTGCCGTGTTTTTTTTCCCTTTTTCTTAGCATTGTATGCATCTTCTGCATATTGCTGATTTTTTTGTAGTTCATTTATAAGAAGATAACATTTACTATCATCTGCGGTTTTGATTTATTCATTTAGCAAATAACACTTATGCAAGTATCTTGCGTTGGTTTTTTAAATGCAAGGTTCAGTTCATGAAAACATTTGGAGTACAAAGTTAAGGATATGGGGTTAGTAGTTGATTCTTGGTACAATCTATGCATCTTTGCTATAGATAAATCAGAGGATAAGTACTTCTTCGCTGTTCTTTTTCGGCAATAGTGACTTTCGTAGTTTGGAAATGATAAGATGTGTTGCCTTGCTTCATTCAATTGTTCTTCCGTCTTTTTACCTGAAGGAGATGTTATGCCACGCCCATCAGGTGAAACAATACCAGCAGATAACTCTTTCTTTTTTCGTATCAAGCAATCTACGAATCCTTTTGTTTCTCCAAAAATTCTGGTGAAACATTCTTTGCACGTTAGATGTTTTTTATTGTCTATGACAACTTCAAATTTGCAGGAAAATTCACGATTCTTCTTCTTATTGCCTTCACATTCCCTGTGTGATTTCTTTCTGTAGAGTGATATTAAGGAAGATAAAAAACTGGCTCCTCTGTCATGACTTCCTATGTTCCAGTATTCCTGGAAACATAGTGCAACATCATCTCCTGAAAATCTTTCACAGCACTTCATTCTGCAGGTTGCCAAAGTTCTTGGTTCCCTAGCTTTAATTTTCTTGCCTTTTTCTGTGAAATAAAATTTGCCGGTATAGCGCAAGTGTTTACATTATTCCCTCTCCTTTCGGCTACAACCTTTTTTTTTGGGATCACCAGGTAGGTTTTCATTTTCTGCCATGTTTATATGTGTTGTTTCAGCATTGCTTTCAAAGGAACTTACTTCTCTTGCAGTGTTCTATGTTTCTGGATGTCGTTCCTCAATGTCAAGACACACTGGAAAGGAAGCAGCTGTAGGTAACTTTTTCCTCTTTTTTGGTTGTATATATATTCACCTGCAACTTTTACATTTATCACTGTAAACAATACACTGGAAAAAATTGTTTGTACTTTTACAAGAAAATTTCTTGAAAACCCTGTTGCCAAGAAAATCTCTTTTAAAATTATAAGGCCGAGCTTTGTAAAATTGGCAAATTATTCAAAGCTATGCCTTGTAGTTTTACAAGTGATTTACTTTGTAACAGGGTTTTCAAGAAATTTTCTTGTAATAGTACAAAAAAAATTTAGAGTGTAACGTCAACACATAGTAATATAACTTACTTGAAATTAAAAGCCATTCACAAATGTTGGCATGTATTCATTTACTAAAGAGTTTTTATATGTCATTTTACTGAAGTTATACTTCTTCTGCAGCATTTTGTTGATAATTTTTACAATGGCAGTGCCTCATTTTTTATGTTATGTCAATGAATGTAAATTGTTCATTTGGCGGACCTGTCTAAGACAGCATACTTAGAAGCATTTATATTTGTTTTCATGAATATTGGGGAACTTAACCAAACATAATATTTGTCCCAAATAATAATTTATGATTGCGAAACGATCCTGGAATTCATTTTGTAAACTCAAATTGTTATAACACGAAACATGTGCAACTTAAATAAAATATACAATTACTAGGCAAAAATTTGTTTTGTAGCAAACATGGCGTCGAAGATATTAACCACATTCTTGGTTCTCTACATATTACGAACATTGCGCTATCTCTTTATTTTGATGTTAACTATAATAATTTTAGTTTATTTTTGAAACTAAAGGTTGCATATTAAAGTTAAGATCAATCATACTTAATATCTCTATTAACACATTTTATTGTTCAATTAAATAAACTTATGGAATAAATGTTAACTTTCTTATTTCTAAACATGCCAAAGAAGTAGGGGAAAGTTGCATAAATCACACCCCTTAAGGAGATATATTGTTTGATTTTTAACATTTTAACCTTTTGGAATATCTGAATACAGTTTTTGTGAATGCAGTTAGTAGAGATACACTGAAGAATGTCACATAACATAGGTTTTCAATAATATAGCTTTTATTGGCAGAAAATCAAGAGTCTACAATAAGTGCGATTTAGGAACCAGTGTCCTAGATCGCACCATGGCGGATCTTAAATCGCACTCTCACTTAACAGGCCTAAAATTATGACTACTTTATTAAAACATTTCTAAACACCATACTAATTGTATGTAATACAAACTTTGTCAATTATGTTAAAAAAATATTGCAACATTGAAAATATGAAAAAATAAATTGAAATTATTAAATAGGTTATACATTGGCTAGTATTGGCATAAGCTTGACAAATTGGAGATTTATTACACTGTAAGGAAAAGCAGATTATTTTATACATAAATCACATATATACTCGACACAATTAAGACCGTATCCAGCACATGACTCATGTGCCCAGTTCAAACACTTCACACATTGCACCATGTCTTCCACTACTGCTTCTTCACATAGCGCGCAAAGCCATTCATTGGTATTAACTATTTCCACTACAACTTGTTGGGATGAACCAGTCATTGTAGGATTTCCATTCTTTGCCCTTTTTTTCTGCCTGTTCCGTCCTTTTACCCGTTTTGCTCTGCTGGTTATCAGATAATTTTTATGCGGACTCTCGGTAAGGAGTACAGATTTTTGGATCTCACGTTTCCTTCGAATTTGTGAGGTTGAAGAGGTCGGTGTTGGTATGGGCGATATAGTTTCTATTGGCCCTCTCGTCTAAAATGGGGATCTTGAGCTTCCTGCTGTTGTTGGGACACCAGAGGTTGACATGTGAACTGGAGAGCTTGTGCTTCCTGCTGTTGTTGGGAAACCAGAGGTTGACATGTGAACTGGAGAGCTTGTGCTTCCTGCTGTTGTTGGGACACCAGAGGTTGACATGTGAACTGGAGAGCTTGTGCTTCCTGCTGTTGTTGGGACACCAGAGGTTGACAAGTGAACTGGAAAGCTTGTGCTTCCTGCTGTTGTTGGGAAACCAGAGGTTGACATGTGAACTGGAGAGCTTGTGCTTCCTGCTGTTATGGGACACCAGAGGTTGACATGTGAACTGGAGAGATTGTGCTTCCTGCTGTTGTTGGGAAACCAGAGTTTGACATGTGAACTGGAGAGCTTGTGCTTCCTGCTGTTGTTGGGACACCAGAGGTTGACATGTGAACTGGAGAGCTTGTGCTTCCTGCTGTTGTTGGGACACCAGAGGTTGACAAGTGAACTGGAAAGCTTGTGCTTCCTGCTGTTGTTGGGACACCAGAGGTTGACATGCGAACTGGAGAGTTTGTGCTTCCTGCTGTTGTTGGGACACCAGAGGTTGACATGCGAACTGGAGAGCTTGTGCTTCCTGCTGTTGGGAAACCAGAGGTTGACATGCGAACTGGAGAGCTTGTGCTTCCTGCTGTTGTTGGGACACCAGAGGTTGACATGCGAACTGTAGAGCTTGTGCTTCCTGCTGTTGTTGGGACACCAGAGGTTGACATGCGAACTGGAGAGCTTGTGCTTCCTGCTGTTGTTGGGACACCAGAGGTTGACATGCGAACTGGAGAGCTTGTGCTTCCTGCTGTTGTTGGGACACCAGAGGTTAACATGCGAACTGGAGAGCTTGTGCTTCCTGCTGTTGTTGGGACACCAGAAGTTGACATGCGAACTGGAGAGCTTGTGCTTCCTGCTGTTGTTGGGACACCAGAGGTTGACAAGTGAACTGGAAAGCTTGTGCTTCCTGCTGTTGTTGGGACACCAGAGGTTGACATGCGAACTGGAGAGCTTGTGCTTCCTGCTGTTGTTGGGACACCAGAGGTTGACATGTGAACTGGGGATATCGAGCTTCCTGCTGTTGTTGGGACACCAGAGGTTGACATGCGAACTGGAGAGCTTGTGCTTCCTGCTGTTGTTGGGACACCAGAGGTTGACATGTGAACTGGAGAGCTTGTGCTTCCTGCTGTTGTTGGGACACCAGAGGTTGACATGCGAACTGGAGAGCTTGTGCTTCCTGCTGTTGTTGGGACACCAGAGGTTGACATGCGAACTGGAGAGCTTGTGCTTCCTGCTGTTGTTGGGACACCAGAGGTTGACATGTGAACTGGGGATATCGAGCTTCCTGCTGTTGTTGGGACACCAGAGGTTGACATGTGAACTGGGGATATCGAGCTTCCTGCTGTTGTTGGGACACCAGAGGTTGACATGCGAACTGGAGAGCTTGTGCTTCCTGCTGTTGTTGGGACACCAGAGGTTGACATGTGAACTGGGGATATCGAGCTTCCTGCTGTTGTTGGGACACCAGAGGTTGACATGTGAACTGGAGAGCTTGTGCTTCCTGCTGTTGTTGGGACAAAAGAGGTTGACATGTGAACTGGAGAGCTTGTGCTTCCTGCTGTTGTTGGGACACCAGAGGTTGACATGCGAACTGGAGAGCTTGTGCTTCCTGCTGTTGTTGGGACACCAGAGGTTGACATGTGAACTGGGGATATCGAGCTTCCTGCTGTTGTTGGGACACCAGAGGTTGACATGTGAACTGGGGATATCGAGCTTCCTGCTGTTGTTGGGACACCAGAGGTTGACATGCGAACTGGAGAGCTTGTGCTTCCTGCTGTTGTTGGGACACCAGAGGTTGACATGTGAACTGGAGAGCTTGTGCTTCCTGCTGTTGTTGGGACACCAGAGGTTGACTTGTGAACTGGAGAGCTTGTGCTTCCTGCTGTTGTTGGGACACCAGAAGTTGACATGTGAACTGGAGAGCTTGTGCTTCTGCTGTTGTTGGGACACCAGAGGTTGACATGTGAACTGGGGATATCGAGCTTCCTGCTGTTGTTGGGACACCAGAGGTTGACATGTGAACTGGGGATATCGAGCTTCCTGCTGTTGTTGGGACACCAGAGGTTGACATGCGAACTGGAGAGCTTGTGCTTCCTGCTGTTGTTGGGACACCAGAGGTTGACATGCGAACTGGAGAGCTTGTGCTTCCTGCTGTTGTTGGGACACCAGAGGTTGACATGTGAACTGGGGATATCGAGCTTCCTGCTGTTGTTGGGACACCAGAGGTTGACATGTGAACTGGGGATATCGAGCTTCCTGCTGTTGTTGGGACACCAGAGGTTGACATGCGAACTGGAGAGCTTGTGCTTCCTGCTGTTGTTGGGACACCAGAGGTTGACATGTGAACTGGGGATATCGAGCTTCCTGCTGTTGTTGGGACACCAGAGGTTGACATGTGAACTGGAGAGCTTGTGCTTCCTGCTGTTGTTGGGACAAAAGAGGTTGACATGTGAACTGGAGAGCTTGTGCTTCCTGCTGTTGTTGGGACACCAGAGGTTGACATGCGAACTGGAGAGCTTGTGCTTCCTGCTGTTGTTGGGACACCAGAGGTTGACATGTGAACTGGGGATATCGAGCTTCCTGCTGTTGTTGGGACACCAGAGGTTGACATGTGAACTGGGGATATCGAGCTTCCTGCTGTTGTTGGGACACCAGAGGTTGACATGCGAACTGGAGAGCTTGTGCTTCCTGCTGTTGTTGGGACACCAGAGGTTGACATGTGAACTGGAGAGCTTGTGCTTCCTGCTGTTGTTGGGACACCAGAGGTTGACTTGTGAACTGGAGAGCTTGTGCTTCCTGCTGTTGTTGGGACACCAGAAGTTGACATGTGAACTGGAGAGCTTGTGCTTCTGCTGTTGTTGGGACACCAGAGGTTGACATGTGAACTGGAGAGCTTGTGCTTCCTGCTGTTGTTGGGACACCAGAGGTTGACATGCGAACTGGAGAGCTTGTGCTTCCTGCTGTTGTTGGGACACCAGAAGTTGACATGCGAACTGGAGAGCTTGTGCTTCCTGCTGTTGTTGGGACACCAGAGGTTGACATGTGAACTGGAGAGCTTGTGCTTCCTGCTGTTGTTGGGACACCAGAGGTTGACATGCGAACTGGAGAGCTTGTGCTTCCTGCTGTTGTTGGGACACCAGAGGTTGACATGCGAACTGGAGAGCTTGTGCTTCCTGCTGTTGTTGGGACACCAGAGGTTGACATGTGAACTGGAGAGCTTGTGCTTCCTGCTGTTGTTGGGACACCAGAGGTTGACATGTGAACTGGAGAGCTTGTGCTTCCTGCTGTTGTTGGGACACCAGAGGTTGACTTGTGAACTGGAGAGCTTGTGCTTCCTGCTGTTGTTGGGACACCAGAAGTTGACATGTGAACTGGAGAGCTTGTGCTTCTGCTGTTGTTGGGACACCAGAGGTTGACATGTGAACTGGAGAGCTTGTGCTATCTGCTGTTGTTGGGACACCAGAGGTTGACATGCGAACTGGAGAGCTTGTGCTTTCTGCTGTTGTTGGGACACCAGAGGTTGACATGCGAACTGGAGAGCTTGTGCTTCCTGCTGTTGTTGGGACACCAGTGGTTGACATGCGAACTGGAGAGCTTGTGCGTCCTGCTGTTGTTGGGATACCAGAGGTTGACATGCGAACTGGAGATCTTGTGCTTCCTGCTGTTGTTGGGACACCAGAGGTTGACATGCGAACTGTAGAGCTTGTGCTTCCTGCTGTTGTTGGGACACCAGAGGTTGACATGCGAACTGGAGAGCTTGTGCTTCCTGCTGTTGTTGGGACACCAGAGATTGACATGCGAACTGGAGAGCTTGTGCTTCCTGCTGTTGTTGGGACACCAGAGGTTGACATGTAAACTGGAGGGCTTGTGCTTCCTGCTGTTGTTGGGACACCAGAGGTTGACATGTAAACTGGAGGGCTTGTGCTTCCTGCTGTTGTTGGGACACCAGAGGTTGACATGCGAACTGGAGAGCTTGTGCTTCCTGCTGTTGTTGGGACACCAGAGGTTGAAATGCGAACTGGAGAGCTTGTGCTTCCTGCTGTTGTTGGGACACCAGAGGTTGACATGCGAACTGGAGAGCTTGTGCTTCCTGCTGTTGTTGGGACACCAGAGGTTGACATGCGAACTGGAGAGCTTGTGCTTCCTGCTGTTGTTGGGACACCAGAGGTTGACATGTGAACTGGAGAGCTTGTGCTTCCTGCTGTTGTTGGGACACCAGAGGTTGACCTGTGAACTAGAGAGCTTGTGCTTCCTGCTGCCAGAGGTTGACATGTGAACTGGAGAGCTTGTGATATCTGCTGTTGTTGGGACGCCAGAGGTTGACATGCGAACTGGAGAGCTTGTGCTTCCTGCTGTTGTTGGGACGCCAGAGGTTGACATGCGAACTGGAGAGCTTGTGCTTCCTGCTGTTGTTGGGACGCCAGAGGTTGACATGTGAACTGGAGAGCTTGTGCTTCCTGCTGTTGTTGGGACACCAGAGGTTGACATGCGAACTGGAGAGCTTGTGCTTCCTGCTGTTGTTGGGACACCAGAGGTTGACATGCGAACTGTAGAGCTTGTGCTTCCTGCTGTTGTTGGGACACCAGAGGTTGACAGGCGAACTGGAGAGCTTGCGCTTCCTGCTGTTGTTGGGACACCAGAGGTTGACATGCGAACTGGAGAGCTTGTGCTTCCTGCTGTTGTTGGGACACCAGAGGTTGACATGCGAACTGGAGAGCTTGTGCTTCCTGCTGTTGTTGGGACACCAGAGGTTGACATGCGAACTGGAGAGCTTGTGCTTCCTGCTGTTGTTGGGACACCAGAGGTTGACATGCGAACTGGAGAGCTTGTGCTTCCTGCTGTTGTTGGGACACCAGAGGTTGACATGCGAACTGGAGAGCTTGTGCTTCCTGCTGTTGTTGGGACACCAGAGGTTGACATGCGACCTGGAGATCTTGTGCTTCCTGTTGTTGTTGGGACACCAGAGGTTGACATGCGAACTGGAGAGCTTGTGCTTCCTGCTGTTGTTGGGACACCAGAGGTTGACATGCGAACTGGAGAGCTTGTGCTTCCTGCTGTTGTTGGGACACCAGAGGTTGACATGTGAACTGTAAAGCTTATGCTTCCTGCTGTTGTTGGGACACCAGAGGTTGACATGTGAAAGGAGAGCTTGTGTTTCCTGCTGTTGTTGGGACACCAGAGGTTGACATGCGAACTGGAGAGCTTGTGCTTCCTGCTTTTGTGGGACACCAGAGGTTGACATGCGAACTGGAGAGCTTGTGCTTCCTGCTGTTGTTGGGACACCAGAGGTTGACATGCGAACTGGAGAGCTTGTGCTTCCTGCTGTTGTTGGGACACCAGAGGTTGACATGTGAACTGGAGAGCTTGTGCTTCCTGCTGTTGTTGGGACACCAGAGGTTGACATGTGAACTGGAGAGCTTGTGCTTCCTGCTGTTGTTGGGACACCAGAGGTTGACATGTGAACTGGAGAGCTTGTGCTTCTGCTGTTGTTGGGACACCAGAGGTCGACATGCGAACTGGAGAGCTTGTGCTTCCTGCTGTTGTTGGGACACCAGAGGTTGACATGCGAACTGGAGAGCTTGTGCTTCCTGCTGTTGTTGGGACACCAGAGGTTGACATGCGAACTGGAGAGCTTGTGCTTCCTGCTGTTGTTGGGACACCAGAGGTTGACATGCGAACTGTAGAGCTTGTGCTTCCTGCTGTTGTTGGGACACCAGAGGTTGACATGTGAACTGGGGAGCTTGTGCTTCCTGCTGTTGTTGGGACACCAGAGGTTGACATGTGAACTGGGGAGCTTGTGCTTCCTGCTGTTGTTGGGACACCAGAGGTTGAAATGTGAACTGGGGAGCTTGTGCTTCCTGCTGTTGTTGGGACACCAGAGGTTGAAATGTGAACTGGAGAGCTTGTGCTTCCTGCTGTTGTTGGGACACCAGAGGTTGACATGTGAACTGGAGAGCTTGTGCTTCCTGCTGTTGTTGGGACACCAGAGGTTGACAAGTGATCTGGAGAGCTTGTGCTTCCTGCTGTTGTTGGGACACCAGAGGTTGACATGTGATCTGGAGAGCTTGTGCTTCCTGCTGTTGTTGGGACACCAGAGGTTGACATGTGAACTGGAGAGCTTGTGCTTCCTGCTGTTGTTGGGACACCAGAGGTTGACATGTGAACTGGAGAGCTTGTGCTATCTGCTGTTGTTGGGACACCAGAGGTTGACATGCGAACTGGAGAGCTTGTGATTCCTGCTGTTGTTGGGACGCCAGAGGTTGACATGCGAACTGGAGAGCTTGTGATTCCTGCTGTTGTTGGGACGCCAGAGGTTGACATGCGAACTGGAGAGCTTGTGATTCCTGCTGTTGTTGGGACAATAGAGGTTGACATGCGAACTGGAGAGCTTGTGCTTCCTGCTGTTGTTGGGACACCAGAGGTTGACATGCGAACTGGAGAGCTTGTGCTTCCTGCTGTTGTTGGGACACCAGAGGTTGACATGCGAACTGGAGAGCTTGTGCTTCCTGCTGTTGTTGGGACACCAGAGGTTGACATGCGAACTGGAGAGCTTGTGCTTCCTGCTGTTGTTGGGACACCAGATGTTGACATGCGAACTGGAGAGCTTGTGCTTCCTGCTGTTGTTGGGACACCAGAGGTTGACAAGTGATCTGGAGAGCTTGTGCTTCCTGCTGTTGTTGGGACACCAGAGGTTGACATGTGATCTGGAGAGCTTGTGCTTCCTGCTGTTGTTGGGACACCAGAGGTTGACATGTGAACTGGAGAGCTTGTGCTTCCTGCTGTTGTTGGGACACCAGAGGTTGACATGTGAACTGGAGAGCTTGTGCTATCTGCTGTTGTTGGGACACCAGAGGTTGAAATGCGAACTGGAGAGCTTGTGATTCCTGCTGTTGTTGGGACGCCAGAGGTTGACATGCGAACTGGAGAGCTTGTGATTCCTGCTGTTGTTGGGACGCCAGAGGTTGACATGCGAACTGGAGAGCTTGTGATTCCTGCTGTTGTTGGGACAATAGAGGTTGACATGCGAACTGGAGAGCTTGTGCTTCCTGCTGTTGTTGGGACACCAGAGGTTGACATGCGAACTGGAGAGCTTGTGCTTCCTGCTGTTGTTGGGACACCAGAGGTTGACATGCGAACTCGAGAGCTTGTGCTTCCTGCTGTTGTTGGGACACCAGAGGTTGACATGCGAACTGGAGAGCTTGTGCTTCCTGCTGTTGTTGGGACACCAGAGGTTGACATGCGAACTGGAGAGCTTGTGCTTCCTGCTGTTGTTGGGACACCAGAGGTTGACATGCGAACTGGAGAGCTTGTGCTTCCTGCTGTTGTTGGGACACCAGAGGTTGACATGCGAACTGGAGAGCTTGTGCTTCCTGCTGTTGTTGGGACACCAGAGGTTGACATGCGAACTGGAGAGCTTGTGCTTCCTGCTGTTGTTGGGACACCAGAGGTTGACATGCGAACTGGAGAGCTTGTGCTTCCTGCTGTTGTTGGGACACCAGAGGTTGACATGCGAACTGGAGATCTTGTGCTTCCTGCTGTTGTTGGGACACCAGAGGTTGACATGCGAACTGGAGAGCTTGTGCTTCCTGCTTTTGTTGGGACACCAGAGGTTGACATGCGAACTGGAGAGCTTGTGCTTCCTGCTGTTGTTGGGACACTAGAGGTTGACATGCGAACTGGAGAGCTTGTGCTTCCTGCTGTTGTTGGGACACCAGAGGTTGACATGCGAACTGGAGAGCTTGTGCTTCCTGCTGTTGTTGGGACACCAGAGGTTGACATGCGACCTGGAGATCTTGTGCTTCCTGCTGTTGTTGGGACACCAGAGGTTGACATGTGAACTGGAGAGCTTGTGCTTCCTGCTGTTGTTGGGACACCAGAGGTTGACATGCGAACTGGAGAGCTTGTGCTTCCTGCTGTTGTTGGGACACCAGATGTTGACATGCGACCTGGAGATCTTGTGCTTCCTGTTGTTGTTGGGACACCAGAGGTTGACATGCGAACTGGAGAGCTTGTGCTTCCTGCTGTTGTTGGGACACCAGAGGTTGACATGCGAACTGGAGAGCTTGTGCTTCCTGCTGTTGTTGGGACACCAGAGGTTGACATGCGAACTGGAGAGCTTGTGCTTCCTGCTGTTGTTGGGACACCAGAGGTGGACATGCGAACTGGAGAGCTTGTGCTTCCTGCTGTTGTTGGGACACCAGAGGTTGACATGTGAACTGGAGATCTTGTGCTTCCTGCTGTTGTTGGGACACCAGAGGTTGACATGTGAACTGGAGAGCTTGTGCTTCTGGCTGTTGTTGGGACACCAGAGGTTGACATGTGAACTGGAGAGCTTGTGCTTCCTGCTGTTGTTGGGACACCAGAGGTTGACATGTGAACTGTAGAGCTTGTGCTTCCTGCTGTTGTTGGGACACCAGAGGTTGACATGTGAACTGGAGAGCTTGTGCTTCCTGCTGTTGTTGGGACACCAGAGGTTGACATGTGAACTGGGGAGCTTGTGCTTGCTGCTGTTGTTGGGACACCAGAGTTTGACATGTGAACTGGAGAGCTTGTGCTTCCTGCTCTTGTTGGGAAACCAGAGGTTGACATGTGAACTTGAGAGCTTGTGCTTCCTGCTGTTGTTGGGACACCAGAGGTTGAAATGTGAACTGTTGAACTTGTGTTTCCTGCTGTTGGTGGGACACCAATGGTTGACATGTGAACTGGAGAGCTTGTGTTTCCTGCTGTTGTTGGGACACCAGAGGTTGACATGCAAAAGTCATCGTTTGTGGAACACATGTTGGCTGTTTGCTTTGTTTCAAGTATTGTGATAGTATGTCTCCAACTAATATTTTCAGATGCTATGAAATCACTATCTGAAAACACACTGCGGTCTACAGGCCATATCCCTGTTGCTCTGAACCCAGCAGCAGCATTAGATATTGTGCATGCCTTGCTGTAAGGTTCTCCTAGTAAAGCTGAAACACTGACAACAATGTTTTCAGAATCTTAAATGATAACACTCTGTTTGATATCTTTGTTTGGGTAGTATTTTAAGACATTTTGATTTTCTGATGATAGTCCTAAACTATTTTCCATATTAATTATTTCTAATGCCATTTTCTGTTCATTAGCTTGAGTTGCTCAACCTGCAGCTGCATTTTCATCTTCTTAAGGTCAGAAAGTTCCTCGCTTGAAGTTCCTGTCGTTATCATTCTCTTCTTTGAAAGTAGAGGTTTCGGTTTTGGAGTGTTCATGTGTGGCTCTACACAAAACAAATACATAATAAAGTTATTTATTACAACATTTCGTCAAAAGGCAACATGTCTATGTGCATACTATACTCATTTATTTCAAGCCATTTGTGAAAAAATAAACTATGCTTTGTCAAAGAGAAGATTTTAATGAAATATCCAACAAATGTTACAGCTCTAAAAATAAAAATATACAAGAAAACATTTAATATTCCTCCTTAAATACAATTAGTATATGTCCACTTAGCCATATCATTCGACATTTCTATGTTGCGGGATGCAGAAATACTATTGTTCACAGGCTGCTTCTCCTCACATTCCCTCTCTTCTTCAAACGTCTCGGTGACATTCAAGGACGTCACGATGGTTGTCAATGTCTGTTAACTTCGCTTGCTTGCCTCCCCCTGTGCCAGTTTTCCTGGCATTGTCCACTTTCAGCTAAAAAAAACAAATAATAATATACCTTTTGATACAAACTAAATATTGATATGAAACACTCTATAAAACTCATCGGGCAAGAATTATAAATGGTGAAACAAACTTTTGCAATATGTCTAACATGTACAGACATAACCACAAATTTTATTGCATAAAAACTGAGTATGGTACCATTTAACTTTCAGCATGCATTATTGTTTCTCCAAAATATGTTTCACATTACAGTAGGAAATTATTGAAACCTACCATTGTATTCTTCATATTCGGCCAAAAAACATCCCTCAAATATGTCCATTTCTTGCCGCAAGGAAAAGCATTTACCAAACACGTAACTTCAAACACTTCTTCCCAAGCCTTGGCTTTATCTGCATTATTTAGTGTACCACAGAAACTACCAAACAATGTAGTTTTCCGGCATTCAATGTTTTGTAATATTAACATTTTAACCTCTCGTGATGTCATTGTTCATCAACACACTAAACAAGATGGCTGATTCCACTTGTAAATTATTAGTGCAATCTACAAGTGTAGCCACCTTCTTTGTGGAACACAATAATATTACACCATATTTATTTGTACTTGTAACTTGTAATTTATTAGTCTTGTGGTTTTGTGAAATAGGGCCCTGGACACAATAAATAAACTACCGGCACCTGGCACTTAACATGAAATATACACTGTAAAAAGTAAGCATTTCTACTATATTTAAGCATGACGTAGGTTCAACTATGAAATGTGGAAACTGATTGCCTTGCACAGATAAAATTTGTTTTACCATCATAGGTTATGTTAAGTGCAATTTTCGGATATTTGTTTAATCCCTTCCCACTTTGTTTCCAAGTTTTAGGATCCCATTCACATTTAACGTAGGTACGTAATGTTCCGTAGACATACATAAATATATATTTTTTATATACACTATTTCACTCTTTGATCTGTATATTCGTGATAAAACTCGGTGATATTGTGGTATTTTCGCAAATTTGTCGTGAGCACACGCAAAATTCGTTTCTTTAAGTTGATTTCGCGGGAATTTGCGAAAAATTCGCGATCGCGAAAATTTCCTATCCCTAACCATAGTATTACTAAGTACATAGTACTTCACTACATAATAAGGCATCACGATGGGAAATTATCAGGTAATTAATGCTTTAATAAACTGAGTTTTCATTTTAAAATTTCAAGAAACCATTAATTTCGTAGAATTTAAACACAAATTTCCAAAAACAGTTTCACTGTCATATTGAAGAACCAGCTACAACAGTCCTGAATACCAACCCTACCACCCCCACCAAAGATCAAATGTTTTAAATCTAGCAAAAATCATTCAGTCTAAAAAAACTTAACTAAGCTTTTTTAAATTCCTTAAACATGCAGAAAAATGCACCAAACGTGACAGTAAGTATGTCAATTTTATAAGCTATGATATTATACCAAAGAGACCTGCTTTGTATAGAAAGAATGAAACTAGTGGCTTTGGATATAAAATTAAATCCATAAGGTGACAATAAATTGTACACATTTATGACATTATAGCTGAACAAACTAATGTGAGACATACAGATAGAGTAACAAATATGTCACTCTTTTTCTGCTGCAATAAAAAGGTTTAGCCTAATACAAATTTGGCAACCTATTGAATGGAAACAAAAAAAAATACTGCTTCTAAAATAGGAATAATACAAAATACAAGAAAAACTTCTCCCAACAGCAAATAAAAAAAATTAATGTGCAATTGAAACACACAAAAATTATCCCAAATTATTCAATTGTCTTCATTGTATGATTTTCCTACGTAATATATGGAGTACCATGTACATTTTAGGTTTTTTTTTATTATTAAAGGTAATTTTTTTTTGTAATTTTTAAAGCAGGCTTTCTAAAATGTAAACTGTAAAAAATGATGTATCAGTAAAAAGTGTTGAAATTTTGAATGTGGAGCTGATATGCATCCATCATCACTTCAGCTATTATATAAAGGTTGAACTTGTCAACTTTATATAACAAGATGGAGGAACTAAATTAATGTATCATATTTTATAATTTCACTTCTGTGCACATTTCTTTATTTCTCTATGAACCATAAGTCAGTAATTTTGTATTTATATCTTTTAATGTAAAACTTCTTTGCTCAAGTCATGAGATATTTTGTTTAACCAATAAGGAGGGTATTTTAAAAGTTCATGTTTATTATTATATGACTAAGAGTTTGTAAAACAATCTGGTATTGGTCGAAAAGGTATAACAAAAAACTATTGCTGGAAAATAAAAGTTTGTTTGGAATTTTAAGTGAGAAAACGAAAAGGAGGATTGATATAGGAACCTTCGGATAAGCTAGACGTGACATTATATTACTACAGAAATTGTAATTATGACTGTTGGAATACTAAATTGTAATTATGACTGTTGGAATACTTTGAAGAATGGCAAGAAACAATAGTAGACATTGATAATATTGATAATTTGGAAATATTTATTGAATTGAAGAAGAATTATTATTTGTACGAAGATTATAAGAAACATCGAGGCGTTCCCAGGATGAAGACTATGAATCACGACTACGAAGATTGGAAGTAACATCGAGGCGTTCCCAGGACGAAGAATGAAATATTCTGAATAATTGACTGTACGAGACCATCCGGAAACAGCGAGAGGCGTTCCCAGGACGAAGACAAATAACCAGAGGCGTTCCCAGGACGAAGACAAATAACCAGAGGCGTTCCCAGGACGAAGACAAATAACCAGAGGCGTTCCCAGGACGAAGACGAACCACGAGAGGCGTTTCCAGGACGAAGGCTTGGAATCGACGATAGGCGTTCCCAGGACAAAGACGAAGAATTGCTACGAGGCGTTCCCAGGACGAAGACTTGAAACAGCGGAGTGGCGTTTCGAGGATGAAGACATGGAATATTTGTTGCTGAGTTCCCGTACAACGAAGACAGACATCGTAACGCATAGTTCGTTACTACTGAACTATACTAAAAGGTCGGTCAGATATTTGTAAAGGAATTTTACAAAACTTACTAGCTTTGCAAAAACTAACACACCGGAATAGTTAACATCACGTGAAATCAGTTTTAAATACTCTTTACACCTATACCAGACTGTTTAAGTCTAGTGACAACTTGAGTTAAAGTTAAAAAGTTTGTATATCAACTAATCTAATGAACTTACGAATTTTTCCACGAAATACCCAGCTCTACCTACTGAACAGTCAGGACAATAAATAAATTTGAATAAATTTTGTATAGTAAACATTCGCTGAGTGAAGACTTGCAATAAAACAGGTTCAAAGAGTTTGATACTATTTTACTGGTACTAAACAAATTATGAATATCTGTTGATAATTATAGAATGTTACTGAAAACTGATAACGGTTATTTCCCGATCACGTTGCGAATATTGTGTCATTCATAATCAAGTCGACATATCTAAATACTTTTAATGTTTACTCAGTTTTACAACTTCTTAAAAGTTGTTGGCGCCCACAAATTAATATAAAATGATTAGTTCTTTTGCTTTTATTCTATAAACACTTTAGAACGAGTCTAATTACTTTCGAGTCATTCAAAGTCAAATCGATTTATAAAGAAATAAACGTTTTGATAGAGAAGGCCCGTTTAATTACATGAAATGAGACCTTGCAATGTAATATGTAAAATACTTTCCAGATTTGTGATATACTTGACTAAATACTATACCGTATCTTAAAACGTTTAGCACTGAAGTCTTGCAATGAAATTAGTTAAACATATGTATGATCCAAACCTGTGTGGATGTTTTCCGTTTCTACAGTACCAAAGCCAGACATCAAGTAGTCTTGCATTACTGTGCTTGGTTTCTTAATTTTCTGATTTGAATCAATTTTTCTCTTAGTAGAGTACAGCCTGTTTTGTTTCTGCACCCCCTTGTTGCTTTTTTTCTTGACATTGTGGTGTTATGTTTTCTGTGGGTAGCTTCTCTTTGATTATGCTAAGACAGTTTCCTAACCATTTGTCAATATTTGTGGTGGTTTCATTGTCAATTTGTGGTTCAGCTGTATTGAGTTATGCTATCAATAATTCACATTTACATTTTATTTTATTGCAGCTGTCATTTGAAGACTTCGCTACATAACTGCTGGCATGAACTACATGAATAACTGCAGAAATGTTTACTTAATAGTTGTGCCTTGTCACTCTTGATTTTGTGTAGTTAAATTGTGCACAGGCATGAATATGTTTGCAAATGTTTAACTTAATCATGTGAACATGTGCCCACAGATATTACATTCCTTGCACTTGCCTTCACATGCCAGCTCATTCTGTTTTGTGATTAAGTACAAATCATTAGATTGACATGATTTTACCTCCAAATACTTTCCTAATTCTATGACAAATCATTGATACTGTATATTATGTGCTCCTGGTGTGAGATTTCTGGATGGCTACAATCCGACTTGTTGGTTTATCATTTTCTGACTATATGTGGCGATTGAAAAGTTATCCCTGCACCATTTCATTGGCGTCGATATGCATTTATCAAGTCGCTTGTTCTTCCTACCTTGCAGGTAGATATATTTTATGACTTTGTGCAGGGATTCCAGATACATGTTTGTATTTATGCGTGATCCGACACGGAAGCAGTAGGCCCATGCTGCAGCTCTCCCAGCAGACTGCTGCAAAGTCTCTGGTGTCAAAATAATTTTTCAGCTGCTGGAGGAAAATATTTAGAGCATTCTGAAAATGTGTATGCTGGGTTCTTCGAGAAGAGTTCTTGATGTACAGGGACCTTTTTTCGTGGCTGTTTTTTTTTTTTTAAATTTTATTTATTTTAGGTTTGCCTGCCAGTTTCTGTCAACGTGCCAAATAAAAAGAAGTCTTCGCTCTGCTGGACCCATTACCTTTACCCAAGCATTGTAAAAGGTCAGGTCATCATAAGACATGAAAACTTCAGAAGTGATACATACATGTTAGCAATTTTTGTTTTAGTTTTGGAAAAAAAAACCAGCTTCCAAATTTGGGTCTCTTTTCTGTTCAATATACAAAATGCTGTTGGAAATCCAGCTCTAAATTCATCAACTGTTCACAAAGTGGTTAAATAAAAATCATAACCAGTTGTTAAATGGGTACTATCTATGCAGATTTTATTTTATCTAAACTCTGTCAGCATTTCTTTTTGGAATGTGGTCATAATCACTAGGACAAAGTCATCTTTTATTAACCCCTCTTGGTGGTCTTCATCACCATGTGGTTTGTAAAATATCGGGTTTTCTTCACCCAACTGTTCCATAGATTTGATCCATAGATCTATGCTGACTGCATCATCAGGGTGTTGCTTCTCTTTTTCCAGTTGGAACTCTCTAGTAATATTTCACAGATCATATATTGTCGCGGTTCGAAATTTTGCAGGGTTGTTGAAATCAAATTTAGGGACTTTACTGACGGGACTCTGGGCTGGCTGCTCTGTTCACTCGTCAGCGCAAGTGGCGTGACCATGTAATTGGGGCACGGGGCCGGCGCGGCGCGCTGCGGGCTTGCAGAATTTTGTTTGTTTGTTCGGCCGCGCGCTGGCGCAGCCACGGGCCGCAGTTACTGGGGCGCGCTGTCGTAACAAGCCGCGCGGTGTGGCCTGCACGTCGGGGTAGAGGGGGGTAGCCTTCCCAGATGTTCTAGTTAGTTGTTTAGTAAATTTGGCTTCAATAACGAGCAATTTGTTATGCTAGGCGCGGCAGGGCGCGCGAATTTAAGCGCAAGTGAAATGTGACTCGGGGCTCACTCAGGCGGGGGCTATGCGTCTCCCCTGTGGCCACGAGTTGTTTAGCTAGTTCGTTCGTAATGTAGGAATTCAGGCTCACTCTGGCGGAAGCTATAGCCGACGCCAGAGGCCACGAGTAGCTTAGATCGTAAAGTAATTTAAGTTAGGTCATAATGTAATCGTCTTCGAGCACTCGGGCGGAGGCAATGGCCCTCGTTACGAGTCTTTATAAGTCAGAGTTTTTAAGAATGTAAGGTTCGTTCGGGATTTTAAGGGCAGGAGAGGCCCCTACATTAGTTTTAAGTAATCGATCAAGAAAGGCTTTTCGGAAAATGTGAGTATGGACTTATCTTTGTTTTAATTTTAAGTATTAATTATGATTAGATGTATTCGGAAGGACTAGGGAAGAGTTTAGTGAAGTTCTCTCTTTCTCTCTTGTAAGGTCGTTCAGTAGTTAAGGAAGTAATGAAGAGATTATTGTTTTAAATTGTAATCCCGCTATTTAAATGTTCTTTAAAATGATGTTGATTATTTGACTTTAATAATAAAATCATTTTAATTTAGTATTTTGTTATTTTGCAAAATCTCCTTAGTTCAACTCT
Organism: Bacillus rossius redtenbacheri; assembly: GCF_032445375.1. NCBI lineage: Eukaryota > Metazoa > Arthropoda > Insecta > Phasmatodea > Bacillidae > Bacillus > Bacillus rossius. The sequence goes on along the minus strand of NC_086333.1, from coordinate 117,755 downwards.
CTCCAGACATCCTGTACGGGATGACGAACCTATGATCCTAGGTACAGTAAAGTATTTTATGAAGTTAAGACTAATTGATGCCAAGCGAGTGACTAAAGAGCTACAATTCTCTCCCCCCCTCTGAAAGTGACACGTGACAATATGATATGCCAGACTTGATCAAACATTTGGAAAGAGGAAAAGATGTTATTTCAGTACCATGGATAATTAAAAGTAGAATAAGTGGTGACATTGTAATGTAACAGTAACTATATATATATCTTTGGAGAAATGGGCATAGACCTACTCTGTTAACTTAAATGTGTGTTACTGAAATTTTGTACTATCTTTGATACTTCTAAAACAGAATTAAGATACTGATTCAACCAATACTATTATTTTTTAAATAAATATGTAATAATATTGCATCCAGGAACCACATTATGCTTTGCTAAATGTGTAGTGTTGGTGTCAAATATTTAAATAAGTTTCTATGTAGTTCAGGTTGTGTTTTGTGTTGAGACAATGTTGTATTGGCCATAGTTAAATTAATTCATATTGTATTACAACCTAATTTTAAAAATTTGTAACTATTCAACTATTTCATTAAAATATTTTAAGATGGTAAAATATATTTCTTTCTATTTAATGCTGTATATTCTTAGTATTTTTAATTTACATGTTTTTGCTCTGTTCTTCAGCCCACCAAGTTTAGTAGATATACTAAGGTATGGTTTGTAAATTATGTAAGCACAAAGAACTTAAATGAAAATTCATTGAATTTAATGAACAATGTAACTAGTAAATAAATATGTACTTACAAGTAAACAATATGTTGTAGCAATCAAGCCGCATTGTCATTTTCAGACAACTGTAAAAGATACAGATATGCTGGTACAGCTCTTGTGTAGAGCTATTTAAATATTTACCAGAGTACCGTAGAATGGGGTGAATAGGAATAGTTTTCATCGTCCCCTTCTTGGAGTTTGAAAACTAAAAGTAACAGAAAAATCTGATATCTCCTGAAACCCTGGTCCATGGGTGTACTTTACGTATACAATATGGTATATAAGCTAACAGATTTACCAATTACTTGTTTTTTGTAAAAATATATGGTGTTCCTATTTACCCACATAAGTGGGTGAATGGGAACACTTAATAATTTTGCCTGGGAAATGTGATTCAGGAGACTACAGGGTAAATAGAAACACTGAAATAAATTTTAAAAAGTAAATAATGATTATAATTAATTATACATTGAAATTCACTACATAATGTTGCATGCCTACGTATTTTTTCTTAGCCATAATCAGATACAAAGCAGGAAAAAAATTAATATATTAGGGGAAGGCGGGGCAAGATGGGGTGGTTAAGGGATTTCGTAATATATTTAATAAATTATTTAGCAGAATATGTTTTATTATGTATACATGTTAACATTGTCTTGTTTTCTTTCAAACACATTGGTCAAAATGCTTATAACTTTTTACATTAACGAAAAAATTTCGTTTTCTCAGAGAGTGGCAAATGCCCCATCTTACCCCGACCCCCGGGGTAAGATGGGGTGGTTGTTGGGGTAAGATGGGGTATGAGTAAAAAGTTTTAAATGTGAAAGGTTTACATGTAATAATTAAAGTTTCAACATAATAATGAGTTATTATACATAATTACATAAAAACATTAGGTATTATCGCTCACAAGAACTTTAAAAGTACCTATTAAGTTTGAAACCTTAAAGCAATGAAGTTTTGAAACAAACCATTGCCATTAAACACACGCTTATAAGAAAGATTTTCATTTTCTTGCTAATAAAGTTTAGATTTTACTAAAGTGAACCATTTAGTTTTGCTTACAATGTTCACAGACAAAACTGACTTCATCATCTTCATCTTCCTCTCCGGCACATGAGCAGTGTGCCCATCTGTAGCAGTGTCTACATGACACCCATCCTTCATTAGACTGAGTATAAAAGTAGCCGCAGTACAAACATTCTGTATCACAATTTCCTTCACTGTCTGAGCTATCCACATCCTTTTCCGATGAAACATTTTTAGATTTTATTTTTCCTGCTCTTCTCTTGGCCTTAATCCCCTTACACTTTTTTGGCAAATTTTTCTTCAGTTTTTTGACAGATAGTGTTTTCTTCTGTACTGTCTCATTTTGCAGTTTGCCCTTCCCTGAAAGTTTGTCTTCGAGTTATCTTTTATAAGGAGAACTTGTAATTATCGCTGTTTTGCCTTTTCGATATGCTACCTTCCTAACGTTTCTTTTTCCTACATGAGGAATGGGCAATATTCGATCTGGAGAAGTGGTGAAAACACTCATCTTCCCTGAGTCACTGAGGATGGAGTCGTCTTGGTGGCTCGAAGGCACAAGATGATGTGAACATCCAGGTTCGTTGTTGACTTGAGACGTACCAGGGTCAGCTGTTGTTGCCTCGCTGAGTGCACATTCATTACTGACAGTAGGATAGGTGTGGTCAGTAGTGTTTGATGCATGAAAAGCTGAGTCAGGAAAAATATCTGAATCAAAAGGATAAATTCCTGTCGCCTTGAAGCTTTTTATGGCATTGCTCATTGTTGCAGCTCTAATGAAGGCTTTTCCTAGAATCTCAGCAATCTGAAACATAGTGACCGCCTTTCCTGGGTGCGATCTTAACCAGTTTGTTGTCTCTTGGTCATAATATGTGCTAAGAGGTTTCATAACTCCAACATCAAGGGGTTGTAGTCTGTGGGTGCAGTGAGGTGGAAAACACATTATAACCACCCCACATTCTCTGGCTTTATCGAGAATGTTTAAGTTTTGAACATGAGTTGAATGCCCATCCAGCAGGAGGAGAACTGGACGTTCCTTTGATGCACCTGAAAACTGCACAAAACTCTCAAACCAACTTTCAAAAATATCTTTCTGCATCCAGCCAGAAATGTGGCACTGCGCCCACATTCCAGGAGAGCAACCGTTTAGCAGTTCGGACTTCATCCTTTGCCTTGGGTACACCAGCATGGGTGGCATAAATGTGCCGGCAGCATTCATGCATAATTCAACAGAAACTGTTTTCCCTCTGTCAGCTGAAGTCAATGCTCCAACCTGCTTTTTTCCTCTAGTAGCAATAATTTTAGATGTCGATTTGGGAACAGCTGAAATTCCAGTCTCGTCACAATTGTAAATTCGGTCTGGTGTAAAGCTGTAGCTGTCATAAAGTTCTCCCATCAACTTATAAAACTGCGAAATATTTTCTTTGTTGAATGCTGTAGCACGAGCTATCGGTGTAGGCTCGGGCTTCCGAATCGACAGATCAGGATTCCTTCTCAAAAAACCGGCCAGCCAATCTGCACCTGCTTCCTGCTTTTCTTTATTAAAATTATGTTTCTTATTATTTTTTTCAGCTAGCTGAAAAGCCAATTTTTTCAAATCATTTGTTCTGAGACCAAATAGCCGACTTTCCATGTGCTTTACATAAGCTGCCAGCTCCTTTTCTTCGTCCATGGTAAATATGGTGGTCATGGGACCTAACTTTTCTCTCACGCTTTCCACATCTGTCATCTCATTCTGCTCATTTTCTGTTCGATGTTTTCGTACCTTACGTTCCAGTGTGGTTTGTGGAACATCGAATATTGAAGCAGCCTTGTAGTAACCCATTCTTCCGCTCAGAACTTCATTCACTGCTTTCATCATAGAATCATCTGACCAAGCTCCTCTGTTACTGGTCCGTTTATAACAGCGAACCATTTCTGGAAAATAAAAATAAATACATTCAATTCACTGGAAAATTCCGAGTTTATAAACAGAACTATGAACATTTAAAGAGATACATTTCTTATTAATCTACTTTTGAATTTTGGATGATTTACATGTAATAATTAAATTTAAAACACAATAATCAGTTACGATATGTAATTACATAAATTGTCGGAAGACTAAAAACATAAAAAAATGCTTGCATGGATTTTAAAATTATAAATTTAGAAACCAATGAACAATTAAAATTTCAAATATACCTAAACATTATAAAAGAACAACAGTTTGTAATAAAAACCCTCATTTTCATATTAATAAAGTTTCATTTACAAGAGTGATCCATTTAGTGTCACGCGCAATGTTCACAAACAAAATTTATCTTCAGGATTAATTTTTTATTTATGTAGGTCAATACTGGGGTAAGACGGGGTACCTCCCCATCTTACCCCGGGCATTCGTCCCCGTCTTGCCCCAAACCACGCCTTATAGGTTATACCGACTTAGATTAGTACCAACGAACGATAAAATTATAGTAAATACTGCATTTAAATCCATAAAAGGAGCACTATTGATGGTATGATAAATTTTATTTAGATATATTAAAGCAACTTACCGTTGGATGATAGTAAAATGCTGAAAATTACATCAACGTCGGCGAATAATGCAAACTTGTATGTGTGTCATGAACAACTGAAGAGAAAATGGCTCCAACGCTGGTATTACTCTCTACGATTACTTTGATTTAGTTCCAACTGTCACCGCTAGATTGCAACAGCTGGCAGGTTTGGAAGTGCCACTACCCCGTCTTACCCCATATCCCCATCTTGCCCCGCCTTCCCCTATTCTGTACTGTAGCATGAGCTTTTTGTTCTATCAGTAAACTGTCACTGTTAAACAAACCCTTCATATGATCCTTCTACATAGGCCTACTTATTTCTCCAGTCCACGGGAAAGAGAAGAAGTCCTCTACCATACTTCTGAGGTGAATCAAGTTTTCCCTTGACTTGGCAAAATTCAAAATCGGATACCATATTTAATCGCATAATGTCCGCACATATCTTTTTAAATACTTGAAAAGGAATTTTTAAAAATCCGCATGAAGTCCGCACCAGACAAAGCAACCTTGGCCACCCCTGAAAGGCACAGTAACGGGATGGAAATTTACCGACGCTGTCAACAATGCTTTGACCTTGAGTTGTTAATTTCTCCGGAGCGGTCGCTGAGAGGGTTTGTAGCATGGTGAAACCATCCGGACTCAGAAACTCGCACTCTACTGCGCAGCTGCCTGCGACGTCACGCGAGTTGCAAGGGGATGGGCTATATATAGCACAAGCCAGTACACGTCCCACGCGCGGACAAAGCAGCTGCAACTCACAATACGTAACAAAGTAGGGGAGGTAGCAGAGAAGTGGTGGGGGTACATGCGCACGGTTTCACCTTCTCAATACTCCCACCACGGTTCGTTGGGAGAGGGAAAGAGGTCACTGGACTACTAGGTAATAAAAATAACTGTACATGCAGCGGACCTGTGCCGACGTAGTTACTTTAAGGGCAGGAGTTATTTCAAGAGTATTTTTAGCATAGGTATGTGATGGGGAAGTACAAGTCCTTCACTGCACAGTTCAAGTTGCAAGTCGTTTGTTTTGCTGAAGATCATGGAAACAGGGCAGCTGAACGTGAATTTGACGTCCAAGAGAAAAGTATATGGCAGTGGCGAAAATTGAAAGAAAAGTTACAATCAACAAATGCAATGAGACGTGCATTTCAGGGGCCAAAGACTGGAAAGTTTCCAGAGCTTGACGCTCAAGTTCTGAACTTCATCCGCAAGTTAAGAAATAATGCCTGCGCAGTCTGACATGAAATGGTACAGGTGAAAACCTGGGAAATTGCTCGTTCTTTGAACATACCACATACAGAATTCCAGGCCAGTCGTGGATGGGTCACACGGTTTATGAGGAGAGAAAACCTCTCTCTGCGACGCAGAACATCCTTGAGCCAAAGGTTTCCTAAAGAATACAATGAAAAGTTTTTGCAATTTCAGCGATTCGTTATTAGGCAGAGAAAAACTCACGATTACCTGCTTTCGCAAATAGGTAATGCGGACCAAACCCCAGTTTATTTTGATATGCCACAGTGTACGACAATAAGTCAGAAGGGAGTATTAAGTGTTACCGTTCGCACAACTGGCAATGAGAAGTTGCGCTGTACTGTTATGCTTGCGGTGACAGCTGACGGGCGGAAACTGCCGCCGTACATAATTTTCAAAAGGAGGACGATACAAAAAGGTAGATTCCCATCTGGTGTGCATGTACGTGTCCAAGAGAAAGGCTGGATGGACACCCCATTCATAAAAGACTGGCTGAAAACAGTGTGGGATCGCCGACCTGGTGCACTTCTCAAGAAATGATCTCTACTCGTATGGGACAGTTTCCGAGCACATCTCGTTGAAGACGTCAAACGCGACCTAAGTGATGGCAAGACTGACATAGCTGTCATTCCGGGAGGCCTGACATCTGTCCTGCAGCCCTTAAACGTGTCTATAAACAAGCCGTTTAAGGGACATTTACGTAGACTATTCTGAATGGATGGCAGACGACAGTCATGAACTCACTCCATGGGGCAGACTGAAAAGACAGTCACTAACACAGATATGTGACTGGGTGAAACAAAGTTGGGTACTTATCACTGACACTGTGGTGGTGAATAGCTTTAAAAAGACTGGCATCACCATTGCTCTCGACGGGACTGAAGATGATGCTATTTGGGAAGATAGCGATAACGACGACGGGAGCAGCGATACAGAGGACGGTGACAGCAAGGAGTCTGAAGTCGAATAGAACTGCTTTGTTGAGCAAGACTGCTAAATTCTTTAGTCATTGTCTTTTTTTTTGTGGCGTAGTGTTGTTAAAATGCAGACTACCTAGTAGAAATTTTCTGAGTGCTACTACAGTGTCAATTTTTTTAGGTACCTAAGTTAGGTAGTAATTTTTAATGTATGTAAGTTTTTCAACATGTTTATCTAACATCGCATTTTCTGAGAGGCTTTAATTTTGTTTTCATGTAAGATATGATACGCAACGTAAAGAAAACATCAGCTGTAACAGAATGGACATACATAAATTCTCACATGTCCTGCTTTGTTTTTGTTAAAAATTCCTGCTCAGCCTTTTCCAGCTCTGCACTCCTTCCCCCACTTCAGTCAAGCAGGGCAGGAGCGGACTCGCATGCACAGACGTCTGCCGGTAACTGTTTTTATACACACAGTGGGCAAGGGACAGGGAGGGAGGCTCGCCGGCGCCGGCTAATGCAGACATTAGCCATCTGCCCCGTGCCATTAGTGGCCATCTCAATGAAAGATTAAACAAATATTTTTTCACGCAAAGCGTTTATTTTGTGTAGGCTGGCTGCGGCTTCTGTACGTAAGAGCGCACACGCGAGTGAGAGAAGAAAATAACGAGTGGCGTCTTCCACTAATCACCGGCACCCAATTATCTCGACACCTGTCACATTTCTCACGTCCGCTGCGGAAGGTCGCCAGTCACCAGCGCTCTGCGAAGTAGTGTGCCGCCGTTAATATTATTCAACTGGGCCGAGGGAAGGGTGCCAATTTTACGAAGCAGCGATTTAACTAATGCAATCCACGGAACCGTGAGCATACGTAAAATCAGGGTACTAGTAAACTAATTATGAGAGAACAATTTTTTACTCTACACAAAACATTTAAAATTTTGAAGAAAAAATTTTTTTTATCAGACTTCACCTCATAATGTCAGCACCCCATTTTTTTGGTCCAAAATGTAGCCAAATTACTGCGGACATTATGCATCAGGAACATCGGGGTATCCATACACAAATCCATTTTTTTCTCGTGTTGACCTTCCACGCAGAAATTCCCCAGTCATTATGGTCCCTTCAATAGATATAGCTTTCCCAATGTAAACTGGAGCAAAGGATTTAGATGAACTCACAGATACCTTCATATAAGGAAAAGACACCACCAACCAGTCACTATCATTAATGTCTTCTACTGAAAGTGGCACATTCAATTCAGTATTATGACATTCATTTTCCTCATTTGCATCACCACTGCTGGATGCAGGTGAATCTGGTTCATCTGATGAATTCTCAGGAGTGTTGGAGTCTTCATTCTCAAGAGCCACTTTCTTTACAGCCTCCACATTTAGTCTTTTTCGTCTCTTTGCAGTTTCGGCAGAGATAGAAGTTCCACCTGAATTTCCATACCTCATTTTCTGAAAAAGATTCAAAATTGAGTCATCCAATTCTGGAATGCTACCAGACCCAGCATCATCATTTTGAGGCAGTTGTTTCAAGACTTCTCTTCAGTTGATGGGGACTATTCCACACTTGCGAAACCCAGATAGAATTGTCTCTTTGGCATTGACTTCAATGGCATCCAAAAGCTGGGATAACAACCTAGGAAAAACATCCTTTCTTATGGTTGTTTCACTTCTCCCTGGTTCCTTCTTCCAGGCAAGTAAAATATTTTCCCATGCCCATTTCAGGGGGGAGCCAAGAAACCCACATCGAGGGGCTGTGTGATATTTGTAGAACTCTTAGGAAGGAAAATAAATCTTATGTTCTCAGCACTACACATGCGAATTGAATCAAGTGACATGGGATAATAAATTATCCCCTATCAGCACATTAGGGTTTAGGCCCTTCGAACTTTCTGAAATATGGTAAAGCTACTGTGTTTATCCAATCATCAAAACAGTCTGCATCGAACCAGCCAGTTTTCGTTCGATTGTATCTCACCTCTTTTCTACCGCCTTCCGTCCAAGACTTGTACAAATGAACTGATTTGTAAACAACATAGCATGGCAAAAGTGAAACATTTGCAGATGCTGAAAACATAATATAAGTTGATGACTTGCTATAATTTAGAACCCTATCAGGATATTTGCAGCCTCGTTTCACAAACACCTTTGTTAGGCCAGGATCATCCAACAGATTGCTCTCGTCATAGTTTACAATATTTGTAAGAGGAATACCCTCCAATTCTTTCTCAATGTTGTCAAAGTAGGAAATAATGATGGCTGGTGTCACTGAGGCTCTGGCTTGTTCAATATTTTGGCATGGTGTTGTAGAAACCCAAGAGCAAATTCTCTTCCAGGAAAATTTTTCTTAACCTTTTCACAGTCTTCCCACATTTGTCAAGATAATTCTTTACCAATGCTCTGAGATCGTATTGGTCCAGAGGATACCCCCATTCTGAGCACTTTAAAAGTCTGTCAACAATAATTTATTCTTCTTGATTTGTTATCACAGTTTGACCTCCATGTGATTTAACAGAAGCACATTTTTTCATGTGTCTATGCAACACAGTTGTGGAAATATTATATTTCTTGGACACTTGCCTGTAGCTCAATCCATTAACAAATGTGTCCTTTTTTACTTTTGCTAATGTTTCTTTATCTGTTTTCTTATATGTTTTTCAATGTAGGTGAAATATATAATGTCTAGGCATGTTCCTATTCACCTACAACCATGAGAAATATCACACTCCCTTAAATGAAGGACCATTATTAATGGCATCCAGTCTTGCCCTCCGGGTTGGTCGGATGAATGTGTTGGATGCCTTAAGATAGAAGTGGTCTGCGTGGATGTTGTTTGATGTCCCACCGAGTTACTCGTTTCCAACTGACCAGAGCCCAAAGGGGTGATAGCGTATTCCAGTCGTTACTCTTTTCATTAAGGCAGAGAGTTCCCCGGTAGGCCTATAACTGCCAAAGCGTTTTATGTAGGGATGGGCCGGTCGAGTCCTATAGTCCCACCGAATCTCTAGTATTCGAAAGATTCAAAATTCGAGGGAAAAGATTCGGGATTCGAGAAAAAATATTGATGTAAATGTAGTACTTTAAAAACTTTAATGCTTACAATTTACTTGGCCTGTTTACGTTTTCCTTGGAACACATCCTATTGAGGTACAGTAGAACCTCGTTAATACTTGATGGTCAGGACCGAGATAATCACGGATTACCGAATTTCACGGACTAGCGATTAAAAGCCCGGAAGGTGTTGTCAAGCTTCTCGGACACCGGCGTGCAGCTGGGTTAAGGCCGTTCACGGTAAGGGCCGGCCATCTTCGAATTAGTGTCTCGGCTTAAAAAAATACAGCACTGCCTAGCCATTCGTTCACGGTCATTTACAACAGCCGAAGAGAGAAAGATAAGATCGTGCTGACCTTGCACACCCCCCCCCCTTCCCTCCCCCTCGTACAGCCGAATGCCAGCCAGACACGTCACTCGCCAGGCGCCTGCCGTGCGTTGGCGGGCGGAAACAAACAAAGGGAGACGGGAAGCAGAAGTCAGGTCATCCCCCTCAAGTTTAAAGAGTGACAAATGTGACAGCTGAAAGGGGGGCGACACAAAGGGTCGGTACAAACAGCGTTGCAGAGTTTGGCGGCCCACGCGATGGCTTGTAGTGTTTGCCGGCCGCCGGCCCACGTGACGTTAATTTTAAGCGCTGACAATTTTTACTTCTCTTTTTTTTCTTCTCTTTTAAATCGTCCTGGATTATCCGATTCCCGAATTAGCGCATCACGGATTAACGAGGTTCTACTGTATTGTACTTTTAATTCGTTATTATATAAAAAAAATAATGAAGCATGTACTGATTTGGGAAACTTACTTTATATTCATGAACATGGATGCATTGTCGCTACATTGGCATTAAATAAGGCATAAATCACATATGTATTCTCAGAATATGCTAAAAAATAAAATAAAGCACATTTAGGATCTAGACTAAATATGAATCTGTTTTTTTTTTAAATAACTTTACCGAGAAATCTGTTACTTAGTAATACAACAATAATGCCGACTTTCATCACAAGTTACGGTCGCACATGTAGTAATAACAATGAAATAATGAATGACAAACATTAATACATTATACAATTATTATTTTAATCACAATTCAATTTTAAATATTCTGATACATGTTCTATTTATTAATTTTTTTAGGACCAAGTTTGGTTTGTGTAGACTACCAATGTTAAAATATGTATTATCTGAGAATTCCATGATGGCCAACCAGTGAATTTGTTAGCCAATCATTTTGAGCAACATAAAAAATAACTAATATTAATATAAAAAATTTTAATGGTTAAACTAGAGAAAACACCCTGTCACTTTTAACTTCGGGCATATTAATCACTATGCTTTAGTGAGGCTTAATTTTAAAAGACGCACGACAATATTTCTTAAGGCCTAAAACAATTGAAGCCACGATGGCGCCTTTCAGTTTCCGTTAAATATTTAAGGAAAGCATTTACCTTCATTTGGGACTTTAAACAAATGTCAAGTTGGTAACTACAAAATATTGTTCCGTCGGATGTTGAATTTCGTTTTCCGATTTCCGTGGATACATGAATCACTGTACTCACAGATAATGCCTGAATGCCTTAAATCCACCAAGTCGGATTCTACAGCAATTGATGAAGTGACCAGATTCTTACGTGATCCTACAGTTAACCCAGAAATAAACATTCTCGAATACTGGAAAATTCACTCTGCGTGTTCACCCAGGCTACATAAACTGTCCAAAAAATATTTGTGTTCACCACCTGCGACAGTGTTCTCTGAACGTTTGTTCAGCACTGCAGGAAACATATGTGACCAAAAATGGAATCGTCTTGATCCAGACCGTGTCAAAATCCTTGTTTTTTTAATTAAAAATTTAAAGGGTAAAATAATTCTGCATAATGTTTAATACTTTCTCTTAACTTATAAATTATTTTATAATTAACCCTTGAGAACTGGATTCGGATTCGAGGGGTGTATTCGAGGTACTGTTTGGGATTTGGATTCGAGATTCGGATTCGAGTAAAATGAGATTGGAACCATCACTAGTTTTATGCAATATGTTTGATGCTGTATCCTGCATAGAAGTCTTTCCATTCGACGTCAGCAGTAAGTTCTTGTGGTTTTGGTAGTTCGATGAGATGTCTACCGGTAGGTTGTATTGATTTGTTGAAAGGAGGTAGTACCATAGTGTAATCGAAGGATGTTTGAATTTTAATTCTGCATTTAAATTTCATGTTTCCAGATTCACTTGGTAGAATCGCTGATCCGATGACTATTACAGGTCTGTCTATGTGATTTCTGAGTTCTGCTGGTTTGTAAAAGCCACCTTCGATGTTCTCTAGGAATTATGTGTCTTTTGTAAGAATGTTGTTCCAGTTCTGCCTGGAATGAGGTATGTATGTACGTTGTCAATCGTGAAGTCAAAGTCATACATTTTGCCATCTTTTGGATTAGGTGTGTAACACCCCTCGTGCCTCAAAATAGAATTATTTGGAATTAATTAAAAGAGCCTTGGAAACAAGCTGGAAAAAAAATACGTTAAATGAAATGATTTACCAGAGGCGACACAAGGTGGGAACAAACACAATTTAGGAACTTCCTGTAACAAGCAAAGGGGAAGTTGGGGGATCGTTATAATCAATAAAATAAAAACTACACGATTAACTTGATCTATAGTTTCCCTGTTTTATTTGCCCTGATGAATATCATGTTTCAATTATTTTAACATACATACAAAAGATTTAACCATTTTCCAAGATTAACAAAAGGAACACGAAATTGGGGCTGGCCAGCGCTTACTTAAACTAATTTACATTCTTAGTTTGAAATATAAACATTTGCATTATGAGTGGATGGATCCTATGATTAAATTGATAATTAGTTCTATTCGTTTTACATTTTCTTGAGAAAAACACTGGTCGCTGGTGAGTTGGTCATCCGGCTGAGATAGTACGTCGCTAGGTAAAGGGGAAATGTTGAAATTACATTACCACCCGGGGTCTTCAAACAATCACATCGGGTGGTAGAAAAGTTTCTTCTAATGTTTCTTCCCACGGAACAGGGAAGGGGGGGAGGCCACGAGATGAGAGTATCAATCTCTCCCGGTCATCGAACCCTGTCTGCAACAGTCCAAATCAAAACTGATTAGAACTGGTATACAGGCAGTCTATGGGGCAGAAAATGCCCGGAAAAAAATTTAAAGGGAAAAAGGAGGGTTCGCGAATTATCACTCACCAAAACAGGGGAGTTGCCCAGCACGCTGCAGTCGTGGAGTCAGCCAGGCTCGGGAGCTCGCGAATTGCGCGGCAGGACGCGGATGATTTCTTCATAATAATAAATTTCAAAGAGAAAAATTTCTAAGGCAAATAACTAAACTATGCAGACAGACTAATCTACTAAAATGGACTTGAGGGATAGCATCCCTTATACAAAGCGACTACATAGTCGTTAGCAGTCGGATGAAGTCTGCCGATTCGCCGATAATCGCTGGAGATCTGTCTGCAGGCGCGACGCGAGATGATCTGTCTCGCGGTAAACGGCGTCTCGTAATTAAAAAGTGCCCCCCCCCCCCCCCGGATCTAACAGGTGGAAGGGGGGGGGGTGTCTGGCCCACCGAAAAATACCGAACTTGCCCGAACGCGGGCGGAGAAAAAACTCTAGCAGGAGTCTTGAAGTTGGCCACACTGGGCGACCGTAGCGAACTCTGTCGAAGCAGGTTTGAGTTGAAAACAATCGACTCGACCACGGCGTCCATATAACTCAAGGCAAAGCAGGTGCTGCTCTCTGGTGCCCTAGAGGGTAGGCAAGCGGAGAAGTTCGCGACTTGGCCGCTAGGAAGCACTTGTGATCAGTTTTGGCACACTCGTTTTGCGAAGAGACCTTGGAAACGGTCACCGGTGTCCAGGGGGTTACGACCGGTCATTGGTCTTACTTGGAACTGAGAAGGGGGGGTGGTGGGGGTAAAATGCAACGTTGGTGGGAAACTACGCCCCGTCGTGGCTACAGAGGGGCGAATATAACACTACGACGTGATGAAAAAGGCGGATCTCAGCTCGTCTCTGCGAACTGGTCGCCTGCAAGCTACAGGCTTGCCTTTGCAGTTAGGGTCACGAAGAGAAATGGTATTACAGTCTTGAGGCGTGACTGAAGGCGGGGGAAATATTAGCCAGAATGCTAGCCTAGCATGAGGCTGGGAAAGAAAATCAGCTCGCCTCTGAGAACAGAGGCTGAGGGCCTGGCCGTAGAGAAAATAAGATGAGAGAAAAAAATAATAATAATATTTCCAAAATATTTTAGATTACAAAATTTTTAAATAAAATGTGCCTAAATACTTAATACACGGCACATACTTCCCCCCTGAAAGACGGAGTCAGGGTGGCCCACTTGAGCCACCAAAAAACCTGGGTTCCAGATACTTACCCTGTACCAGGATCTACTGTAGTAAACTACTTACATATAAAAAAATATCTTGATGAAATCGAAGGTATATTATAATTAATTAATTAACACTTAACGATGAATGATGTAATGAGTAAAGTTGATCTCAGATATTGGGAATGGTGTCACGTGACGAAACTCTAAAGATGGGCGCTGTGAGGCGGGCCGAAAAGCACTGAGGCCAAAACAAGGGAAATGCGTCCTTGAGCACTCAGTGATATATGGGGATTGGAACCCCTGTATATGGGTATGGTAACCCGTAACTTACAAAATATATTTGGGAATAGAACCCCTGTACAATTGTCTTTCCATAAAAAGCCGAAGGCATTGGGACTCAGCCCTGCACAATCAGGCCATGGAGAAGACGGTCAAATTTGCTGCTTCCCCGAAGGTAAAACAGATCCTCAGTCCCAGAGTGACACAGGGCCTAAGGGTAAGATTCCCTTGGCGGGTTTTTAAATTATCGGGGTTGGAACCCTAAAAGATCAACAATCCGTATGAATGAATGAATTGAAAAAATTAAATATTCGACAAAGTTAGAAATTTTAGCGCATACAACTCTGATGTTCAATATAACTAACTAATATTTATTATTTAAAAGTTTTCTGCAAACAAAACAATAAATTAACGACTCTTCGCACTCAAATTTAAATTATTTAAAGAAAGGTAAAATGCAATAAACCAACAATTATCAATCAAAAGGGTTATAAATTATCATGGAGCGGTTAGATCTTCCATGACTGCTGATAGGTTTCACACTGCCTGAGAGGGGGTTTGAACATAGGCCGTCCAAAGGTGAGTGCTGGGGATCTAACCCAGTAACACTCTATGGTCATAGGATTTTTCTCCTAGAGGACCGAGTCTCGGCTCGTTGGCTCGTAGGACCCTTCTTTTGCGCTGCTCGTTGGCTAGCTTGACCTAGCTCCTATTTTAGAAAAACACATAAAAGAAACCAGTTTGCTGTCTGGAAGTCACGTAGCTCTTACTTAAATAAACCATATTATCGATAGCGATGTAAAAGAAATACAGCTTTGGGGGTAGAATGCAAAGGAAACAAAAAAAATGGCTAGATGTGACAGCTTCTGTGCTCAGAATCTATGTACGTCGCTGTACATCACATTTACGTGCAA
Source organism: Bacillus rossius redtenbacheri (assembly GCF_032445375.1). Taxonomy (NCBI): domain Eukaryota; kingdom Metazoa; phylum Arthropoda; class Insecta; order Phasmatodea; family Bacillidae; genus Bacillus; species Bacillus rossius. The sequence goes on along the minus strand of NC_086333.1, from coordinate 102,643 downwards.
GGTAAAATAAAGAAATAAACATGTACAAGTATTAATGCAAAAACCGTACAAAAAACACTACAAACATTATTCTTGCTTAATTTACGAATTATGATTATTAAAAAAAAATTGAACTTAATCAAAAATTAAATAGATAAAATCGTCGAACAAAATTCATGAAGATTAAAAAAAACTGTCAGAGAAGTATTACTAAGTTAAAAAAAAATAAAACAATTTACGGCAAGCAGCTTGTTCAAGACTGAACTTACATATGGAAAAATTAAAAATTAAAGTATCTTAAATTACATAGAGTGGGCTAGCCTCGAGACAGGATGCTTAAACGTACCCAAATTAATTTAGTGGACCTCTCGTTGGAGGTTGAAAGGATTTCACCACTCTCGGTGATTACTATAAACATTACAATGAGGCTAGTCACCTCGTAGGTGCTTACTTTCGGTGAAAAACTTTTTTTTTTATACGCTTGATTATATTATTATTATTATTTGTATAGTCAATATTGTTATAAGTTACATATATAAAATTATTATGTTATATTTTAAGTTCCCCTAGATTAAGAAAATACTTCGCTGCTAGATTTAGTGCAGTATAGATTATTTATAGTGTCTGTCTTGGTGACATAAAAATAATATTAATAGGAAATACAAAGTATGGGTGGTTTGTTTACAAAATACGTGGCACGTGGCTGGAGCACACAGGAGAGGAGAGTGGGTTCCGCGCAGTTGGCGGCCCTGTCATGAGGTGACGAGATAACATGGCGGCGCGCGCACAAGCGCAGAGAGACAAAAATATAAACAAACACGACAGTCCGAAAGGACATTATAGTAATTTATTTTTTTTGGGGGGGGGCCTCATTAGTAAACAAAATACTGGTCGAACACACAACGTGCTCTGTTTATTATTATTATTACCGGCAGACGTATGAGTTGGTACGTCTGTCTGTGGTCCGCAGAGGTAAGCGACCTCTGGGACTTGCTGGGGAGGGGGGATAGAGTCCGCACGAGCACGCCGACACGTACGGGATAAGATAACACCGCCGGTCGCCCGGGGTGCAGAGGAGGAGGGGGGGATGTCTACGGCCTTGTCAACATCACCTTCGGGGACGCGCGGTGGGGATAGGACAGCTGGCTGGCTGAAAGACGTCTCGCGCGCTACGCGCTAACTAAGTCCGCACGGGAATTTAAAACTCAATATAAATTTTAAAAATTTATCTCATTATAACTAGGGGGTGTACCAGCGATCAGTTTACAATATTATTACAAAATTATTATCAAAAATTAATTTAAAAAAATTTTTTGTACTTTTAATTTTAGTTTAGGTATGCTTATATTTTTCAGGTATGCCTATAGACCAAGGTAACCATGCTCTGCTACCAAGTTGTAACACCCCTCGTGCCTCAAAATAGAATTATTTGGAATTAATTAAAAGAGCCTTGGAAACAAGCTGGAAAAAAAAATACGTTAAATGAAATGATTTACCAGAGGCGACACAAGGTGGGAACAAACACAATTTAGGAACTTCCTGTAACAAGCAAAGGGGAAGTTGGGGGATCGTTATAATCAATAAAATAAAAACTACACGATTAACTTGATCTATAGTTTCCCTGTTTTATTTGCCCTGATGAATTTCATGTTTCAATTATTTTAACATACATACAAAAGATTTAACCATTTTCCAAGATTAACAAAAGGAACACGAAATTGGGGCTGGCCAGCGCTTACTTAAACTAATTTACATTCTTAGTTTGAAATATAAACATTTGCATTATGAGTGGATGGATCCCATGATTAAATTGATAATTAGTTCTATTCGTTTTACATTTTCTTGAGAAAAACACTGGTCGCTGGTGGGTTGGTCATCCGGCTGAGATAGTACGTCGCTAGGTAAAGGGGAAATGTTGAAATTACATTACCACCCGGGGTCTTCAAACAATCACGTCGGGTGGTAGAAAAGTTTCTTCTAATGTTTCTTCCCACAGAACAGGGAAGGGGGGGAGGCCACGAGATGAGAGTATCAATCTCTCCCGGTCATCGAACCCTGTCTGCAACAGTCCAAATCAAAACTGATTAGAACTGGTATACAGGCAGTCTATGGGGCAGAAAATGCCCGGAAAAAAAATTTAAAGGGAAAAAGGAGGGTTCGCGAATTATCACTCACCAAAACAGGGGAGTTGCCCAGCACGCTGCAGTCGTGGAGTCAGCCAGGCTCGGGAGCTCGCGAATTGCGCGGCAGGACGCGGATGATTTCTTCATAATAATAAATTTCAAAGAGAAAAATTTCTAAGGCAAATAACTAAACTATGCAGACAGACTAATCTACTAAAATGTACTTGAGGGATAGCATCCCTTATACAAAGCGACTACATAGTCGTTAGCGGTCGGATGAAGTCTGCCGATTCGCCGATAATCGCTGGAGATCTGTCTGCAGGCGCGACGCGAGATGATCTGTCTCGCGGTAAACGGCGTCTCGTAATTAAAAAGTGCCCCCCCCCCCGGATCTAACAGGTGGAAGGGGGGGGGTGTCTGGCCCGCCGAAAAATACCGAACTTGCCCGAACGCGGGCGGAGAAAAAACTCTAGCAGGAGTCTTGAAGTTGGCCACACTGGGCGACCGTAGCGAACTCTGTCGAAGCAGGTCTGAGTTGAAAACAATCGACTCGACCACGGCGTCCATATAACTCAAGGCAAAGCAGGTGCTGCTCTCTGGCGCCCTAGAGGGTAGGCAAGCGGAGAAGTTCGCGACTTGGCCGCTAGGAAGCACTTGTGATCAGTTTTGGCGCACTCGTTTTGCGAAGAGACCTTGGAAACGGTCACCGGTGTCCAGGGGGTTACGACCGGTCATTGGTCTTACTTGGAACTGAGAAGGGGGGGTGGTGGGGGTAAAATGCAACGTTGGTGGGAAACTACGCCCCGTCGTGGCTACAGAGGGGCGAATATAACACTACGACGTGATGAAAAAGGCGGATCTCAGCTCGTCTCTGCGAACTGGTCGCCTGCAAGCTACAGGCTTGCCTTTGCAGTTAGGGTCACGAAGAGAAATGGTATTACAGTCTTGAGGCGTGACTGAAGGCGGGGGAAATATTAGCCAGAATGCTAGCCTAGCATGAGGCTGGGAAAGAAAATCAGCTCGCCTCTGAGAACAGAGGCTGAGGGCCTGGCCGTAGAGAAAATAAGATGAGAGAAAAAAATAATAATAATATTTCCAAAATATTTTAGATTACAAAATTTTTAAATAAAACGTGCCTAAATACTTAATACACGGCACAGGTGTATGAAAGTTGAAGTGTTTGGTGTGGCTATTGGCTAGTTCTTCGTATGTAAGTAGATCTTGTTCGTCGTAGTTTGGCATAAAGTCGATCAATACCTGTTTGAATGTTGGTTGTAAGTCTTCTTTTTTGTAAGTTTGTTCTGAATGAATTCAGTTGCCTATTCTGATAATAAGTTTCTGACTTGATTCAAAGTCTCAGGTAGTAGTGGATGTTTGTCCTTGTGTGAGTAGTCGTTGTGTTAGTGTAGCTTGATTGCTGATTGCCATTTTGAAGTTTCTGAATGTAATACCAATAGCATTTTTACCTAGTGCGAAGAATAGTTTTGGTAGTTTTGGCAGTTTTTGGCTAGAAATTTGTGTGTACCATTCCAAAAGGCGAGATTTCTGTAGGTTAGTAGTAATGTGAATTATTCCTTGTGATCTGGGCCAGAAGTTGGAGACGGTTGTTTCTGACATGTGGTAACCAAAACCATCTTTAATTCCTTGGTACGATTGTCCCATTCCATCACCTCCTGAGATTCCTTGGACGTCTGTGTCGAGTTTTTGTTTTTTATGGGGTGTTTGTGGAGGTGTTTCTGGGTGTGGTGCTTTGTTTGCTCCTCTGCCAGGCATTCTGTGAATGGAAATCTGTCACTGTCATAGTCTGTTTCTAAAGTTAAAGTTTCTTTAAGTGAATACAAAGCTATAATTTTGTGTGACAGTGATTCTAATTTTGAAATAGTATCAGGAGTTGGTGGTTTGAAGTCTGAGGATACAGTATTGGAGGAAGTTTCTCCTAGGATTGTATTAATTTCGTTAAAGTGAAAGCATATCTGATGAAATATATTGTGATGAGTTAGAACTTTCAGCGGTTGTGGAAGTTGCGTAGTAGTATTCGAAAGATTTTGATGTATGATTTTTTTTTAATAGAATGAATCAACAGTCTCATTTGTAGAGGAGCTTTATATACCGTTTCACGTATGTTGGTCAACAGTCGTGTGAGCATGGACTTTCCTGTGTTGGTTGGTCCTTCTATCACAAAGCCGTTGACCTTTTTCAACATACATGATTGTATTTTAATGAAGTGTGCGTAAAACCGAACTGCTTCCACACCGTTTTCCGTGAAGAACATCTCCAGCCATTCTAAGTTTTTAATAGTGTATTCGTCTGTCCAATTGTCTAACATAAGGTCGTAGTAGTGTTTGGATTTGAGTTGTTGTTTAAGTTGTGTGTTTCGTAGTTTAATGAGAAGCCGAATGTATGATTGTACAGATGTCCCTGCTAGTTGTACTAGTAGTGTAGTGTCTTCTAGTGGTAATAGATTTATGAACTGTTCGTAAGATTTCGGTTTGTATTTGTCGGGAAGTGTGTTTATGGTTGAAACTGTAATTTCTTTTTGTTGTGCATTAGTTTTGTTTCTTTGTTCGTCTTTCTTTGCTTCGATGTATGGTTCGCATAGAGTTGAATCAATTGTGTCTGGTTCGTCTGTGTTGATATTGGCGTTGAAGAAGTATTTTAGTCGGGTAGGGAGAACTCTGGAGCGAATGACACCTTTACGACAGACATATGCAAGGAATCTGTCGAGGAGGCGGATAGGTTGTATTGTGCAATAGTATTCTGTAGTTGTCGAACGATTGGGAGTAAGAAATTTAGAGATGCGACCGAGTAATCTGGAGCTGTTGCCGCTTGTGGTGTGGTAGACGACGTGGAGGTGTTTGCCGTGGAATGTGGCGAGGAAGGACGGGGTCGTTTTTGTGGAGTGGATTCTTGCTCTGAGGTCTTGGAATTCGTCTGGACTGAAACGGAGTGTGAAGGTAAAGTTAAAGTATTGTTTTCTGTTTGTACTGCTGTTGTCATTTGTTTCGGTGGGTTAGTTTGTGGCTGAAGATGGGGAGGCCTGAGGTGTTGAAATAATACCGTGACTGGCACAGTCGTGATCGTCTGTACAAATGGGAGACGTGATCTTTGCGGAATCTTTTCCAGCGGCAGGACAGAAAAGTCTACGAGCTGTGTTAGGTTTTGTATTTGCAGGCATAGGGGTACTACCTCTTCATTTAACATTTGAATCCATAATTCCTGTGGTATGTGAGGACTTAATTCTTTTGTTATTTGTGTTATGAGTTCTCTTCTCGTTTCTCGATTGCTGATGTTTGTTAGTAACATTATTATTTGGTTTTTGGTCGCATTAGTTGTAGGTGAGAGGTTAATTCGTTTAGTGGGTCTTGTGTATTCTGTGTATGGTGGTTCTCGCATATTCTGTTTAGGAGTGGAAAGTTCAGAGTTGTTTGTTGTGGAGCTTCTAATATTATCAGGTAGCGTCTTGGAAGTGTTCGGAATGTTATGTTCCTGGCGTTTGTTCTCTCTGGACATTCGTTGGGGTGATCTTTCTGATCTAGCCATGGGAACGGCATAATGGAATGAGTTATTTAGTGTTGTTTGTTTTTGTGGAGTAGTTGGAGTGTTGTGTGGTACTGGAGGAGGTGTAGATGTCACTTCTAGGACTTCTATACAATCGGAAATGTTTCTACGATCTTCCCAGAAGTCGTTTGACTCACCTTCACTGCTTTCCTCTTGAGGTGGTGTGTAGTCGTTTGTTGGTGTCGTAGGAAGCCCAGGCTCTGTCTAGTTCCCAGTGTTGCTCGAAACAAGTTGTGCACGTACACTCTAGTAGGTTGTGCTTACAGAATTTGTGTTCTGTACAGAAGAGCTCTTGCAGGTGCTGCGTCTCCGGACAAGTGCGGTATGAAGACATGGTTGATGTGTGTTGTATCTTATACTATTTATAATGGATAGTGGGGTTAAGGGTAGGGGTTATCCGGTTGACCTTTGATAAGAGATAAGGAGTGTTCGTTCTTAAGGCATCCGGCCATCCCCTCCGGTTTGGTGTTTATTATGTAAGCTTTCTGTTTATTTAGTTGTTACGTAATATTTACGTAATCATGTATTTAAAGTTAGACTGGATGGATGTGTTAACATTAAAGTCCTTTACGTGGATGTTTCGTTACTTTTTTACTTCCCTTCCGGTATGGACTTTCTTTGTATTCTATCATCCGATAAAACAAGTTATACTACCATCCGGTCTATTAGATCCACTAGGCCCACGACCATCATTAATGGCCCTTTATTGAAGAGAGTGGGCCACAATTATTACTGCTTTTACATTGTAGAGTACAAAAAACTGAATTAAAAAATATGACTTCTTGACAATTTTCACTTTATATTCTATCAGATCCAAACAAAGTTTTTTAAACCTCAGAATATTAAAACACTAACAACAGTTAACTCATCGACCAGTGAAAAATTGCTTACCAGGATAACCAACTTAAAAAATTTACATTTTGCAGTCATAGTGTGCATTCCACATAAAATCCATAGAACAACATTTTTAACTGTTATGTCATATTTATAAACCAAAATATAAAAAATGGAAGATTTGTTCCTATTCACCCCACAGTGCCTATTCACCCCATTATACGGTATGTCTTATGATGTAAGAAAAGTTATTAATTATATTTTGTTCATACAGTAATTACTGTGTACAAATATTATAAAGAGAGAGTGTGAATTTGTAAGGAGTAAACTCAAAAACTACCTTACATATTTACAAAATTCTTTCAATGTTATAAAACTACGTTAGACCAGATGGATACATGTGTACGATCTCACAGAGTTTTCACACACCAAGAAGTATGTTTTGCATAATAGATGGTTTGCAGAATTGGGTCACTAATATGAACAAATGAAACACTGAACTTAAGTCCTTTGCGGAAGGTGAACAGTAAAGGGTACAGAATTTATATTTAATAGCTTACTTTTAAATGAGTCATAACTATTTGGCAAATGTATTAATGGTTTACTTAGTGTTGTAATGTGTCACTCAGTATCATTGGAATTATTTAATATATTATGGCTTGCTTCGAGCACATCTAATTTACCCTGGGCTTTTGGATTTTTGCTTTAAATTGAGAAGTTATATACAATTCCCAACAAGACAAGCATATACAACTACTCTTTAAAAAATGTACAACATATTCTAATTTCATTATGATATTAGTCATACTAGCTATCCTTGTATGGTCTTCCTCTGGAATTAGAATCCGTTCAAGTGAAGGACTGTGGCCACAGTGTGTACTATAAAATGTAACTTTTACTTTGTCTTTGGTAACTATTGCATCAATAAATGGACATGCTGTACCAATCTTATTTGTTCACCGACTCTTTATTCTTCGCTGTCTAGCATTTCCAATTTTTTCTTTGTAGACACCTTGTCTATGACATCTGTAGATATAAAACATTTGGATCGTTACATCAGCAAATAACACCACTAAGAATAATTAATGAATTAATATAAAATATTTTTAATTACACAATATGAAATGTAAACAACATAAAATGCACTTATTTAGTTTTCAAAGTTGCATCTTAGTTCAACATGCGTAGTGAAGCTATCAGTATTTAATTATTTTCTTTTATAGCATACTAGTATTTAAGTATTTAGCAAGCTAAACAAATTGTTTCAAGGAATATGTTATTTTAGAATTTTATGTTTTTCTGCTTTCTTAAATTCCCAGTAATAATTGAATCTTTCTCATCTGCAATATAATTTCATATTATGGCTTGCAATAATTATTGGCTATGTATCCGTTGTAATGGAAGATTTTAATAAAATACACTTGACTTAGAACTAAAATATTTATGTGTATAATTTATGATTTTAATCAGAAGTAATTTTCACTTAGAATAGTAGACACACATAGGGGATCCCATCCCCTAAAGAGTGATATTTACCTGTATACAAATTTTGATACACCATCAGTTTGTTTTCTTGATCCGGTGTTCAGCACACATGAAGATGATGTCTGTTTCTCAATTTTAAGTTTCCAAGCCTGAAATTCTAGCAAAAAATAAAATATGCAATAAAGCATTACTAAAGATATCCCGAATATGAGGAGGATTATCTCCTTTCTTCCTGAAAAAAAAAAGGTTCTCCGTACCACTGGTCACCATGAGTGCAGAAAATATAACATATGAAGAGGAGGTAGTGACGTTAATAGTGATGCAGGGGAGTGTGTTGGTACACCTGTTCACGATAATGATAAACAATACAGGAGAGGAATGTTTTTGGATGAGTGTGTAGTGCAGACATGGGCAAAAGTTTTAAGGAGAGGGCCAAATAAAATTTTAAAAAATCTAGGGAGGCCGAAAAAAAAAACACATTTTTATAAGTGATAAACTTATTTTTGATTTTTACATCACACACAACTTATATTATATGCTGTAAATGTTAAAAAAACTTAGAAAAAATTTACAAAAATTGATTATTCTGTAGAAAGAGTATGAAGGCGTATGTGACAGATGAAACTATGACTGAGCTTCTAAAAGTTATTCATAATCTGGTAGAAACTATGATGAGTTGATCTACTACGGCACTACGCCTACGCGAGGTTGCATGCAAATTCAGTTAATAATAGATGCGATACTACCTTACTTAAAATGCAATGAAAAGAAAACCATTATTCTATTATAGCTATGCAGAAAATACATTTTGTCCTATGTGTAATTGTAGGGGTTTTCAAAACCATGTCGCGGGCCGGATTGACTAGCCTGAAGGCTTTCAATTGGCCCGAGGGCCGTACTTTGTCCATGAATGATGGGATGTCACTGAATGTTGGAAAGACGAATGTGGTTAAATTTACAAGGAAGAGAAAGGTAAGGAGGGAAATGTATGACTGGAAGGTGTAGGAAATAAAGGAAGTAAATGAGTATTGGTAGGATGGGCGAAACAGGTTCAGCAGGTAGTGAGCATGGATAGGAGGTCTGGCAGGACACTAAAGGAGGCATACTCCTCGTTGGTCAAGCTGGTGGGTGCCTGAGAAGGTGCAGTGTAGAGATGGGCATGTTGAGGAGATGATTAGGGAGTTAGGATGGGAATTATTACAGGAGAGGAGGGTGGAAGGGTTAGTCAGGCTGTTTAAGGTGATAAAGGGAGAGGGGAGCTAGGGGCAGCTGGGAACTAGGATACACAGAAGGGAGGTGGTATGGAGGTGAATGGAGAGGCAGGCCTTCTTGGTGAGGATTGGGAGGGAGTGGAATGGGATGGTGGAGGGAATGCTGGGTGTGAGAGATGCAAGGGAACTGAGGAGGTATTTTAAAGGGGTGCGGGGGAAGAAACTTCTTGTCACCGGGTAAGCTCAATTGCAAGTGTAGCATATCAAATTAAATCAAAGCTGAAAGGAAAGCAAATATTGATTTAAATTAAGATGTATTGTCATAGAAAATAAGTCTAAAGTCAGCAATTTTACCTTCGAGATTATTGAAAGACTGCTGTTGTTTCTGAATTTCTATATCATGGAACATCCCGAAATGAAAAATTAAGTCCTTTTGCTTAAACACTGACAAGTCACATATTGGACACTTTATTGAAGGTGAGTTTTCAATATCTGGTTCAATATTGTGAACGTTCCTTTGGTGCCGATGCAGATGCTGATTAGCAGCAAATGTTTTATCACATACGTGACGAGACATTTTACCAGAATTTATGAAAATTAAATTCATATCGCACCACTAAATTCCGCAGAAGCTGGTTTACAGTTAAAAAAACCCATGGGAAATCAAATGTGGAATTTAAAATATTGTCAATAAAAATACACTCACACCAACACATATATAAATATATGTGTGTGTAATTCTAATGACATTCTCGTTACAAACGAAACTATTTTAACAAAATAACAAACGATAGTTAAAATGTAATTAATTACAGGTTAATTGTAAATTTCATAACTGTTGTTAATACACTTAGATAATTGTTCACGAAAATCCGGTTACCAACGTCTACAAACGCGCACACTCGCCGCTATGTTTTCAACTGACCAGCATGCCACACAATAGTCTGTACCAATAAAAAAGATGCCAACATTATAAAAAAAAACATAACTAAGGCGTGAACATTCCGCCCACCAACAAAATTATTTTTGTTCTAATAGCTAAAGTTGTCCAGGAATGGCGGTAGAAGTCTTCAAGGCTTGCTTGGTAGGGGACAGAGCTTTGACACAGGTCGAACTAAGTCTCCGTGGGTTGTTTTTACTGTAACAACTCTGACGACGCCATACTTACCTGGATGGACAGCACTCACTCGTCCAAATCGCCATTTTAATGTTGGTAGGTTAGGTTCTTTAAGAATAACCATCTGCCCTTCCTGGATGTTGACAGTGGGAACATACCACTTCAACCGTTGATGGAGCGTATGGAGGTACTCGTATCGCCATCGTTTCCAAATAGCTTGGTAAAACTGGGTGATCAGCTCCCAGTGATTGAGTCGAGAGGGTGCACAGTCCGTTAAGTTTGCTTCTGGAACACTGACGAGCGGTGCTCCCGTTAAAAAGTGTCCTGGAGTCAAGACATAAAGTTCTCCAGGATCAGTAGACAGGGAACATAGGGGTCTGGAGTTTAATACAGCTGAAATCTGAGCAAACAGGGTGGCTAATTCTTCTAAGGTAAGAGTTGTCTCAGCACCACTCGCTTCAGGTGCTGTTTCACAGACTTTATGCCAGCTTCCCATAGCCCACCAAAGTTGGGACTGAGAGGGGGATTGAAATGCCATTCGATGTTATTGGCTGCCATATAGGCCTAAACATGAGGATCATTTTCGGCCTGGAACAGCTGGCGGTAGGAATCCTGAATATGGCGATGAGCAAAAAAAAATTGGTACCGTTGTCACTGTAGACATGTGAGGGCAATCCTCGTAGTGCAGTAAATCGTTTGAATGCGGCTAGGAAGGCGCTAGCAGTCAAATCGGTTACCAATTCCAGATGTACTGCTCGAGTCGACATGCAGACAAAAATACATAAGTACATCTTATAAGCTTGGCTTTTGCACAGTCGCATGGGCTTGGCTAGGAAGGGTCCGCCAAAATCAGTGCCCACGTGGAGAAATGCACGGATGTTGGAAAGACGAGAAGATGGCAAGGTGTTCATAATTGGTTGTGTTCCAGTGGGCTGAACCTTGAAACATGAAATTCACTGATGAAGTCGCTGTCGGACCAAGTTTCGAGCTCCCAATATCCAAAACTCCCGTTGGATCAAACTGTATGTCGTTACGGGGCCTGTATGTAAATAGGTGGAGTGGTAATGATCTACAATCAAGGTGGATGAATGGCATTTTCTAGTTAACAGGATAGGGTGCTTAGCCTTTAACGAGACAGGAGCGTTATGTAACCGGCCGCCCACCCTGAACACACCCTGGGAATCCAAAAATGGTGCTAGAGGTCGAAGAGGTTTAGGGCATGGCACACCCTTACGAACCCTGTCAAGATCATTCTGAAAGTGGACCTTTTGAATGTGTCTGACCCAAAATAGGAAAGCTGCCTGAAGTTATACATTTGTCAGTGAGCCAGTACATACAGGCTTCTTTAGCCAACCAAGTTCAGCTCTCAACACCCAGGCTGTGACTCGTTTCAATCTTGACAGTGAGGAATACTTCTTCAGTGGTATAGCTGAATCCTCTGGTACTTTCTGCACCGTCAAACACGCCGGTTGGATATTCTTAAGCTCTGTTGTATCTTCAACACTGACCATGGGTGCTTTTGTTGGCCAGTCAGCTTGTGGTTCTGTCAACCAAGCTGGGCCAGAAAACCACAGTTGGTTGGTTACCAAGGCTTGTGGACTGACTCCCCTTGAAGCGAGATCGGCAGGATTGTTGTCGGATGAGACATGGAACCATATGTTTGGAGAAACCACTCCTTGAATTTTAGAAACTCTATTAGCCACAAATGTTTTCAATTTGTATGGGGGCGTGCGGAGCCAGTTTAACACAACGGTGGAGTCAGACAGGCGACTTTTGGTAGAGCTTGTGAACATACTGCCACAAGCGAGAGAGTAGTAGAGCGGCACACAGTTCCAGTCTTGGAATGGACACTGTCTTGAGTGGTGCAACCTTTGTTTTAGCAACTAGCAAATGAACAGTAACTGTGTTATCAGGTACAATGCAGCGAACATAAATGACAGCAGCATAGGCAGTTAAGGAAGCATCACAGAATCCATGAAGTTGAATGTTGGATGCAGAACTGACCTGCAGACAACGAGAAATTTTAACTTGGGCAACACATGACAGGTCGGACATGTATTGCTGCCATCGTTCTGCTATATCGGCCGGGACTGGGTCATCCCATGATAACCCAGCTGTCCACAATTGCTGCAATGTCACCTTGACCAGGATTATGACAGGGGCCAACCAGCCAGCAGGGTCATAGATGCGAGCAATAGCTGATAACATGTTTCGCTTTGTAGGAGGTCCATGTTTCGCTTTGTAGGCATAGTGACATTGTAGCTGAAGGAATCTGTCCTGGGACACCACTGAAGACCCAATATCTTCACAGAGGGACATACTCCATCACTGAAACTTATTCTGGTGGAATCAGGCAAGTCTGAAACTTCAGTTAATAGGGATGGATGATTAGCAGCCCACTTGTGCAAGCTAACCCCCCCCTTTCTTCAGTAAGGAAACCAATTCTTCTTTCAACTGAATTGCTTCTTGAAGTGTTGATGCACCAGTTACAATATCATCAATGTAAGTATTATGAGCAATAGCCTTAGCTTCCAATGGAAACTCGTTACCTTCATCCGCTGCCAACTGTTGTAACACGCGGAGTGCCTGGTAAGGAGATGATGTCACACCATATGTAACAGTGTTCAGTTGATAGATCTGAGGTGGGTCACTAGGAGTTTATCGCCATAAAATACATTGGTACGGTCGGTCGTCAGGGTGGATTAAAATCTGCCTATACATTTTTACAATATCAGCGGTCAGAACAATAGGGAATAGCCTAAATCCCAGAATAACATCAAGGATATCCTTTTGCAACTTAGGGCCTGACAGGAGAACATCATTGAGCGAATTACCTCCGATGGATTTGGCAGATGCATCAAACACAACTCGGACCTTTGTTGTGGTGCTAGCTTCTTTTATCACAGCATGATGAGGAATTACATACTTCGGGGTCACCAAATTGTTCTCATCATGATTTGATGACATACAAGTCATGTGTCCAAGTTCAACATAATCTTTCATGAAGTTTCTATATTGATCTTGCAGGTCTAGGTCCTTTTGTAGTTTTGATTCAACTGTTTTAAGGCGAGTCAAGGCATGTCTCTGAGACTCCCCTAATGGAATTAGCGGATTGCGAAAGGGGAGTCTACGCATGTAGCGGCCGTCTGTAGTTCGAGTGTGCTGACGAAAAATAGCTTCACATATCAAGTCTTCTGCAGAGATAGGGCATTTGTTAGGAAGTTCTTCAATTTCCCAAAATTGTTTAAGAGTTGCATCCAGAGATGAGTCAGTTCTTACAAGACAGGATGACAACTCAGTAGAACTGCTCTCGCACCCAGCACGCCCAGTGATGACCCATCCAAACAAGGAATGAAAAGCACTAGGGTTACCCGGTAGGCGAGATCCAGTCACCACTTCCGCCACGAGATCAGCTGCCAGCAACATGTCAATAGGTCCTGGTACTGCAAACCCTAGATCTGCAAGTGTGAGTCCTTGCAAATGATTCAACTGTGTAGTGCAAATGGGTACCGATGGATGTGCATGGGTAATGGTGGTTAGGATGATTGCGTCAATAATAAACAATACGTCATCTTGACCTACTGGCTTGATTTCACACACTGTTAGACCCTTATTGTTCGGAACATGAGATTTATCAACTCCAGACACTGATACTGATGACTGCTGTCGTGGGAGACCCAAGCGCTTGAAACATGACTCAGTGATGAAAGAGGTCTGCGAAGCTCCATCTAATAATACTCGCACAGGCTGAAAGTTACCAGATGCATCACGTATATGCACAATAGCAGTTTTAGTATTGTGGTTGCTACCGGACTGGTAGTAGGTGGACTTACTTCTGCTGCACACATTGATACCTGCACATTAGATTCCGATGCGGTAGGTTCGTCACACTGTGTCGTTTCTGAACGTTGGTCTGGAAAGTGAAGTAGTGTATGATGCTTACGCTGACACTGCTGACATGAATACTTCGAATTGCACCTGCTACTGCTGTGATGTGGTCTCAAACAATTGAAACAGAGGGTATTTGTTTTCACCCATTCCACTCTCTCTGCAACAGATTTTGACAAAAATGTGTGACACGTCTGAATCCAGTGAGAACCATCACAAAACAAGCATTTCATTGTTAGTGGCGAGTTCACCGACACTAACGTTGAACATGGAGGATTGACACTCTGTACCCACTTGTATCGCCTGTACGGGATTTGAAATTCGAAGGTTGAGACTTGGAGAACCCAGGTTGGGAGTGAGATGTTGTGAAAAGGTTGACGTTGACTGTAGCTTGGGCTTTCTTTTCAAGGAACCTCAACTGTTCTTCATGGGTAGGTATGTCCTTGTCCAAGGTCATTTCAAAGGATTGTCTAGTAGAAGTATCCAACTTTTCCAACAAAATATTTAACAACAGAAAACTCTACTGGCTTACTGGAAACTTGTGTGCACTCAGAGCATTTAATGACTCATTGACTGCACTAACAAATTTTAACAATGACTCGGGCGATCATGAGTGAACAGTGGGCAAATGTAACAAACGTTGCACATAAGTGGTGGCAACGATGCGCACATTTCAATACCTTTTGTCCAACAAGGTCCATGCTGTGTCAAAAGTTTCATTAGTAAAACTAAGACCACTGACCATGTCACGAGGTTCACCCCTGAGACAGCCTAACAGATAGTGTAACTTTTGTATTGGGCTAAGACCTGGTGTCTGGTTAATAATTGACACAAATCATTCTGCAAATGTTGGCCACTCTACCCGATCGCCCGCGAAGGTAGGTAGTGGGATACTCGGCAATGTAGCTGGAGTAGTAATGTGGCCGTTGCACATGTTTAGAGCTGTACTATTTACCGTTTCTTTCGTTTGAAGACATTGATAGGCCTTGCGAAGTTGCCGAAATACAGCCTCATACGAGGTAAATTGTTGTTTTAACGCATCAACCGATGTTCCTTTGGGAGGACTAGCACACAATATTAAATAATTTGAAAACAGTTCAGTTTTAACTTCAGCGATTTCTTCGTAAATCAGCATGAAATCATCCCACTTCGTGTCATCTTGAATAGCTGCATCATATAATCCACTCGCTTCGTTTACCTTCGCCATGACATGGTTGAACATTAGATACTGAATGTTGTTGCTTGTGGTCGCCATATTGGTTGGTTAGTTGTAGCACTTTTAACGTGAATGTTTTATAGTTCTCTAAAAAAGAATATATTATATATTACCAAGAAGATGAAGCTTTATGTTTCATGTAGTAGGTCACTCGCGAATTCTATTTTTTATATATTTTTAATTTACACACACAATGGTTCAACATTACGTCTCGTTAAACGCGATGTCTTTGGAACTAACACGGGCGAATGCGGCGACGAAATGATCAATTTCCCGATCGCAAACACGAAACGTAACATATCCGTGCCGGAGGACCAAAAAATGTTAATACACTTAGATAATTGTTCACGAAAATCCGGTTACCAACGTCTACACACGCGCACACGCGCCGCCATGTTTTCAACTGACCAGTATGCCACACAATAGTCTGTACCAATAAAAAAGACACCAACATTATAAAAAAAACATAACTAAGGCGTGAACAACTGTTTTCCTGTTTTTATTTAATAAATTTAATGTTTTCATGGTTATTTAGACGCTTAATATTCAAGATCACTTTGAAACAATACAAAACGTAAACCAATGTAATGTGTGTTACTATTTAATGTACTAAACATTTTTTCTACTTAATATCCACTCTACGATATAATTTTTCTATAATGTGTCTCCTCTATGTGCACCATTTCATTCAGTTCCAAAATTAAATTTTTTAATCAGGACAGCCAATAGGATGTATGTCTAGTTAGCCAATAAGAATCTGTGCCTGTCCTGTATGTAGCACCTTGTGTCTTTGGGGGTTTGTTTTTCCCGGAAATTTAGTAAGGTATTTACCGTTACTTTCAAAACAATTACTCTCACATAAGAAAAGATTATCTGCAGTCTGTATGGTGTTTGTTCTTTCTTCATTTGGTTTCAATAGTTTCTTTTGATTGAAAATGATTGGAAGGAATGTGTGTGAGGTAGGTAATTAAAAATGTTAAAATTAAGTAATGTTTTATGTGCATTATCTCGCCTACAAAGTACGGTACCATCTTTTTATTGTGTGTTCTAACATTGTTGAATTATATTTTTGTTGTAACAGTTATGAAATAGCAATTTGCAATTGGGGTAACAATTAGTTATTCGCACGTTATGTTTTGAAGTGATTAAAACGTAGCAAAAATAATGTTAACTGTTGTGTAAGTAACGAGGGAAACGCAACGCAGTATGGTTTTATAAAAGTTTTTGGTGTGGACATTTTTGATATATTAGCACTTGAGGATATTAACTATAAGTAGGCTTGCCAGATTTTTGAAATGTTAAACTGGGACTGCGGAATGCCCCCCAGCATTGTGGGTATTCAAGGGTACACACCCTTGGCGGGTTTTTAGAGTGTTTTAGAGGGTAGTTCATTCTCAATGCTATGAATAAATGGTTACTGATTTGGATCCTACATGTTAATATTTTAATTTACATAGTAAGAAACACTTTGAATGAGAAATAAAAATTAGAACAATATTTACATGTACTTTTCATTAGCTAGGACCTTTTTTTGAAAATATTTTTTGGTTTTAATCTTGTAAAAATCTTCACAAGCTAATCTGATGTTAATTTTACATGTCATCAAGCCTTTAACAGTAGATTCATTCATCAAACCCCTATCATCAGTCCATGCTTTGTTCATCAAAGAAAGTACTCTCTCATCTATAAAATTAAATTAAATTTTTACTGGGATGTGAAGTAAACCGGCCAGGCCCCTGGGACTGTCTCGGTCAAACCAGGACGTCTGGCAATCATACCTATAAGCTGTGTTAGTATATGTACATGTGCGGACGTTGAATGATAACACGAAACTCAGTATCTTAAATTACAGAAACTCGGCTGTCGTGCTGATGACTTTGGGTGAATAACAGGTGATGAAGAGTAGTACAGTTCTCGCGAAGAGAATAATGTCAAAAATATTTACGATGGGGCTACTTTCATGGTTATTTCCTTCAAATATTTTTATCTTCAACCTAATTTATCATTGTTCTCAAAAACTGAGTTTTACTTTAGCATTGTCATTAATAGTGACAGTACAGCTGAGTGTTTGTCTAACAACAAAAGAAATATGTACTTTGTTAAAAAAGTCACACAAAGAAAGTAAAGGTAGCGTCGTAACGAAAACTAACATAAATACAATACAAATAATCCTGCATGTAAAAGAATATATATAAAAAAATATATTCTTATGATTATGCAACAAATTGTTCAAATGATTTTAATTAACTATTGTTATCTAGTTGTGTTTGGCACTGTAGAAATGCCAGTTTCATCCATATTTGTTATGCGGTGGGGAGGAAATTTGAAGTTTTCATAACAAAACCCTTAGGTTCTCAAAAAACCTGTCACACTGCACTTCATTAAACCCAGTTACTCAACCAAGACTACAACTGCTCAGGTGCTCTCAAGGAAAGATGACTCCTTTTAACAAAGTCTACTACCCACTCCTTGCCAGCCATTCGCTTATCTTTGTTAAAGGGATGTGCAATGTTATTTGCGTCAGCAAACTTATACACTAACACCATTAATTGTTTCCTATTAATACAGTAGAATTTGCAGTCGAAGTCTTTGATGAGGTCTTCAATTTCCTGTTATTGTTCATCGGTGAACACTTTGTGGAAACACCCCAAGGATGTAGAAATTCTTCCCTATAAACATATAAGAACATTCAGTATTATTAGCCAAATGTATAGTAGAGAAGTGTAATATTAACTTAAAGTTTTATAGAATATTACTTACGTATCTCAGCCTCTTTCGCACAGTGGCTTCATTCTTGCCTAATCGAAGTCCAATCTGGCATATGCCCTATCCTTTCTCCCTCAGACTTACGGCTATCTTCATGTATTCAGCAGTGAAGAGCTTTCTGTTCGTTGTTCGTTTCCGTCTACTCATTTCTGCACACATAGAAGGCATACCTTTAGTGTTTACATGTATAAAAAATGAGTCTAAATAGATACCATAAACCGGGGCTACTTTGCTCCACTTTTTCGCACTTTTTGAAGAAAATCACAATTTTTACGACAGTTTTCAGAGGGAAATGATCGGGATCATTTCTGATCTTCTAAAAACTATCCAAAGAACACGTTGAAATACCTAAATGACCTTTTACCAGGTTTTTCTATTTTTTTTATTTTCTTAAAAGTGGAGAAAAGTTACCCGGGGGTTCGGGTAAATTTGTCCCACTTAGAAAAATTGATGATTTCTCATAGTGAAAATGAACTGGGGCAAAGTAACACACTTTATTTGAGTAGTAAAACTCTTTAGAAGTGTACAGCTCTTTAAATAAATGCATTTTGGGAATATTTGTAAGAAAAACAAAAATTCATAGGTACCTATAGAAATGTCAGCATGGAAAGAGTACAAAAACATGTTATTAAATCATAAATTATATTTGTTATGAACATCAAAATTTAAATGTCAGTTATAAGTTCTGGGATGCTGAACATGCCCCTTTTGTTGATTTTTTTGGACAATTAATACTCCCAAGGATAATGGATTGAGTCTTTTTTTTTCTGGCCATTGGCCATTTCCAGTTTCCTTTTGCTGTCTTAACCATATCACTCACTACAGCACCTTCTTCAGTAAAACTTTCAGTGATGCCAGGATAGTGTTCATATTCAAAAGTTACTACAACGAAGGTGTCCACTTCCATTTTTATAGGTTGAATGTTTGGTTGACATGGTTCCCCGTTTTCTTCTTCCATCATTTCAATTTGATTTCTACAGAATGATTCCCAGTCTTCATCAGAACGTTCACTGAGATTATTCATTTAAAATCCCATCATCCTCATCACTATCCTCATAAGATCTGCAGCTTTTCTTTTTGAAGGGCTTCTTAGTCTTAGATTTGACACTTTCATTAGAGGTTTTACTTGTACTAGCGAGAGAAATCAGAGTGCTATCTAGCATTTCTTCATTGGACAGGCTCCTGCTGGAAGTGGTACTTTCTTCCTTCTTGTAGGGTTTGTGGACTTATCGCCTACTAGGGATTTGGTTGTTTGCACAAGCTCTAAAAATGCTGAGCTCACAGCTGAGGTTTCAACTGCTTTTTGGCCTATTCTGCCTAATAGAGGTTGTATGTCACACGGATGTATCCCAGTTTTTCTAAATCCGCTTTCAATATTTTTTTTTCATATTGGGCTCCAAGTCTTCCAGATGTTTTTTAAGCAATAAGGGGAAGACATGTTTGGGAAAGACTCCTGCTTTCATGCCGCTTGGGATATCTTTCCAGTCACTTAAGATCTTTCTCCAAGCGACCTTCATGGGTCTAAAATAAGCAACATCCAGTGGTTCCGTTAGATGGGTGCTGTTTGGAGGGAGACATACAAAACTGATATTGTTTTCCCTACACTTCTCAAAAATACTGATATTTAGGTGACTGGATAGGTTATCTGCAATCACAACTGTTTTTCCTTCTGTTTTCTTGAGTCGGGGCATGCACAAGCTCTCAAACCATTCATTAAAAGCTGGACCATCAAACCACCTAGTCTTTGTGCTAAAATAACGAGTGTTTTTTGGCTCACCTTCGGTCCAAATGTCCCACATCTGGGTACCTTTGTATAAAACAAAGGGCGGCAATATATCACCAGCGGCACTGCCACAAATCATTACAGAAGTGCTTGATTTGGAAAAATTACAGAGTTTTTGAGGATATTTTGTCCCACGATGACACATAACTTTCTTCTTTGAAGGATTATCTGCCAAATTGGTCTCGTCTAGATTCCAAATATTTTCAGGTATACATCTTTGATAACTTCTTGTTAGTTTTTAAAATAATCCTGCAGGATACCTTCGGTGAGGCAGCTCGGTTATTTTTATGTTGGATGCCATACATTCTTTCAATCTTGGGTAACGTTTCAAGAAATTTTTAGCCACTCAAGACCAGGCTTGTTCCCTTGAAACTCTTTAACTACACAGCTAGTTCTCTCTAAGTAAATTTTAATGACATTTCTGAGGCCTTCCGTAGTTATGGGAAAACCAAAATCACTCAATGTTTCTATGTACGAAACAAAAGATTCTTCCTCATCTCTGGAAAATATTGTAGGTTTCCCTACTTTATTAGTATGTTTCTGTTTAAGTTCATTTGAAATAGTTCGTCTTGGTATACTAAAGTGTTCTGCAGCTTGACGATAGTTGTATGAACCATCCCTTATTGCTTGCAAGCATTCATCTCTAATTGATCTGGTGAATAATCTGCATAGCGTCGAGCACCAAGTTTTTGTTTGTAAGCTTGAACCTTAAAAAAAAAAAAGCTAAAGATATTCCGCATCAAGTATATAAGTTATTAAAAATCTTACCTTCACAGACATGCACTTGTAAGGAGACATACCTACAAACATTTATTTAGTAAAATCATAAAAAAAAACAAGTTAATATTGCTGAAAATAAGCAAGATTTTAATGTGGGGTAACTTTGCCCCACTTTTGTTGCTGGAGCAAAGTTACCCCATTTTCACCAGAAACATTACCTATAAAACTAAAACATTTATAAGTTGTAAAAAACACTTAATAAGATGAGCTTAGCAATGTGATTTTAATAACAAATATTTGTACTACATAAATAAACATCTTTGCTTACCTTTATATGTCTGCTTACGTATTGAAAACACCACTTTTTATGAAGTAAAATAGCAGCAACATTTCACACAACTTTACAAGCCAAACAAATCAACTATCCAATATGGCGGAATGGTTTTAAAATGATCTGTAGCCCTCCTAGTGGTGCTACCTATCGGATAAACTCAAAACAACGCGTTTGCAGTTCATTGATTTGCTGTCATGTTGTGCGGAGAACTTTTTTTGTCTTTGGAGCAAAGTAACCACCTACGGTGCAAAGTAGCCCCGGTTTACGGTAATTCATTTCTTCAATCCTCTTCCCTCTATTTACGTTTATATCCTATGATGAACACTGCTGGAATAATGGATCGGGTAAGAGTACGCAAACAGTGTGGGCAAGAGTACACGCAAACTCTTAGCGAATATCACCGTGAGTACTCTTGCCCGACTTTGTAGTGTTTCCTGAAAAATCTGACAGATGGAATCAGAGAGCTACTTTACGGGAAAATTACTCGGGGGCTACTACAGGAAGACATTCATCAATTCTTACACTACTTGACAATGCACATCCACCTTACCAGCATTATAACATTCCTTATTAATAAGGTATAACTATTACAGTAAACAAGCAGAAAATATGTTCTTACCTGTACACTCTACAAATCACGCACTACACTTTCCAACTACGACTGGAACAACATTTAAGAACACAATGGCTGGCCGACACTAGTTTTTTGCCACATGTTGCTAATTTTGATGTAATGGCACTGCATACTCTTAAATGATGCGTACTCTTAGCCACCTTTCCCTTATGTAAATAAAAATTTATGTGTTATTAATTGAAAGGAGTTTTATTTTCTGTAAAACTCTATGCACTGCTTGTCTGCCGTGAGGCCCTGCCGCAGAGAGGCAGAGAGGCAGAGAGGCAGAGAGGCAGAGAGGCAGAGGGGCAGAGGGACAGAGGGGCAGAGGGGCAGAGGGGCAGAGGGGCAGAGGGGCAGAGGGGCAGAGGGGCAGAGAGGCAGAGAGGCAGAGAGGCAGAGGGGCAGAGGGGCAGAGAGGCAGAGAGGCAGAGAGGCAGAGGGGCAGAGAGGCAGAGAGGCAGAGGGGCAGAGGGGCAGAGGGGCAGAGGGGCAGAGGGGCAGAGAGGCAGAGAGGCAGAGGGGCAGAGGGGCAGAGGGGCAGAGGGGCAGAGGGGCAGAGAGGCAGAGAGGCAGAGAGGCAGAGGGGCAGAGAGGCAGAGGGGCAGAGGGGCAGAGGGGCAGAGAGGCAGAGGGGCAGAGAGGCAGAGGGGCAGAGAGGCAGAGGGGCAGAGGGGCAGAGAGGCAGAGGGGCAGAGAGGCAGAGGGGCAGAGGGGCAGAGAGGCAGAGGGGCAGAGGGGCAGAGGGGCAGAGGGGCAGAGGGGCAGAGGGGCAGAGAGGCAGAGGGGCAGAGGGGCAGAGGGGCAGAGAGGCAGAGGGGCAGAGGGGCAGAGGGGCAGAGGGGCAGAGGGGCAGAGGGGCAGAGGGGCAGTTAGGCAGAGGGGCAGAGGGGCAGAGGGGCAGAGGGGCAGAGAGGCAGAGGGGCAGAGGGGCAGAGAGGCAGAGGGGCAGAGGGGCAGAGAGGCAGAGGGGCAGAGGGGCAGAGGGGCAGAGGGGCAGAGGGGCAGTTAGGCAGAGGGGCAGAGGGGCAGAGAGGCAGAGGGGCAGAGGGGCAGAGAGGCAGAGGGGCAGAGAGGCAGAGGGGCAGAGGGGCAGAGAGGCAGAGGGGCAGAGGGGCAGAGGGGCAGAGAGGCAGAGAGGCAGAGAGGCAGAGAGGCAGAGAGGCGAGCGAATGTGACAATCTTCCTCCCTCCCGTCGTTGGAGCGAGTGCCCGGGGCAGCGGCCGGCTGACTGCGTCGTCCTGATGTGTGCTGGGCAACGCGCGCCCTTACTCTTCCACTTTATAACATTTCTTATATAAGTAAGTTGAGATTTTTTAAGTAACTTATAATATTTATGAATAAAATATTTTTAGTCGAATATTATATCATATAAATTTTTTTTAAAGCTTTCAGTCAGTGAAGTGGTAGGGTTTAACAATACACATACATAATACATTAGGATCTTTTATGTTCACTAAAGTTTGCCCCATTCTCTGCGGCTCAGTACAAGTTATTCAAGGATAGACATAAAAATTAATATAGTTTGCTTTTTATTTGACGTAAAAGTTTTTGAACACACATACAAATTAAATGGAACATTTATAATAAATACACTTTCGGTTACATTGTTTTTTACTTTAGTCCATACTGTTTTTTTAACATAATTTGCTGTGGAAAAGTCTGCTTCCCGCAATAGGGAAACTCGCTCAGGTAACACAGTTTGACAACACAATTAGGGTCCTCGCAGTCAAACGACAGACACTGGTTTCACTAAACTGTACGAATCTTTGGGGTCCCATTTAAATTGTAAATACGTACTGTCTTGGCACATCGGAGGTAGCGAACACGTGGTCGGACGTGGTGGTGTAAACCATCCTTGAAACTATACACACTGCGGTCTCCTCGCCGATGTTGAAAAATGTGCACTTGTCCGTCTGGATAGATGTCCCGGAACCATGTGGAGAAGTTGTGCTCACCTTCATCGCCCATGTGGTTGATCAGCGGAGCTCCAGGGCTGCCGGCACAGATCGTCCAGGATGGACGGCGCACTAGGGTTATTTCAACTATCTGAGCGGCCAAAATTATTAATAAAGTGTTTGTTTTGTTTGTAAAAAATGTTACCAAGCCAAACCAATTTTATTTATGACTAAAATGTTTTTATACAAAAAAAGTCTTAATGAAAAAGAATTAAAATAGTATAGTATAGTGTATATATGACAATTGATCACCTAAACACAATTTACACATGTATAAACAAAATGAACAAATTTGTAGAAAAAATAAAACAAATATTGATAATCACACTCGTGCATTCCTTTTTTAATCACTGTACAATATGGTTTTTGCCTTATGAATAATAGATGGATAGATGAACATGTTATTGCAGTCACAAAGTAGGTACATGGAACAAAAAAAAAGAAAAAGATACAGTTAATATAAACACTGATACTTAATACAAATAATAATAATAATCAAACACTATCATCCAAAACAAGTATTCTTCGTCACTTCCTGAAGAGGACTTTGGATCGGCAGGCAACAGCATTTATAGGGTTTAAGGTAGGAAAAATTTAAACTTTTTTTTTATTGTTCTCCTACAGCTCATATAGGGGAGACCAGGGCAATATGATCCCCTTAAGCGTTGAAGCATTATTCCTAATATATCATTACATGAAATAATGCGAGGATTTGTTTGTGTATTAAGACATAATCAATGAACACTTACAATTTTTAAAAATATTTATGACATGAAAACTAAAATCTTTGAGAGTGATTGATTCTTAGTATGCCAAAAGCTCATTTGCCACGGAATATGGGGCAAAATGATCCCTAAATTAATTTACATTTAAAAAGGTGAATTTCAACCAAAACAAATTAACAAACACATGAAGTAATATTACAACATTTGTAATTATGTGGATAAACATCAAGAAAAAAAATATTTTCATCATACTTGAGAACTGATTTGATCTGAACCTTAGTAGGCCTGTCCTCTTTTAGTATTCGGATTTGTTCGTCTTCTTTTTTCTTCTTTTCTTCCACTAACATATTTTTTTAGGGACTGCTTGTCAGTATTGCTGTAGCTCCGCGTTTTTGTCTTAATGTGATGTTACACCTTGGGCCGCTGATTTTGGGAACTGGACAGATTTCCCCTGGAGGTGAATTTGTAAATGCTGAAGGATTCTGACACCTACTTAAACCTGGCTGACCTTTGTCAACAATAGAAGATACTTTTGACACATAAGCACAATCTTCACTTAACCCTACAGTAGGCCTACTTGAAGGAACATCAACCACATTATGAGGCAGCCCATCAGCTACTGTATTTGCACTTGCAGTGTCGTGATCTTGTAAACAACCTGCAGAAAAGGTCTCAGGGCGAGCAACAGGTAAAGTAGACATAGAATTACAGGTTTGAAGTTCAGTTTGATCTGTTGTTTCTGCAGGTGTAAAGTCACAGTCTTGGATCACATCAGGGTCAAATGGGTAAATTCCACACTTCTGAAAACTGTTTATAATATAGACAGGAGTACATGCTCTCAAAAATGCCTCGCCGAACAATTTACTTATCCGGTATAGGGTGACAACTCGGCCTGGATGATTGTTCAGCCATTTCTGAAGGGCTACATTGTAGTACTCACTCAGTGGAAACATTACTGCAACATCCAGGGGTTGGAGCCTGTGTGTACAGTGAGGTGGTAAGCAAATGATTGTGACATAACATTTCCTCGCTAGTTCTATGACATCCATGTTCTTTGTGTGACTCAAATGGCCATCCAGAATCAAAAAACGGGATCATCACAGGTTGGTTTTGTATGGTGAACAAAATGATCAAACCAAGAAGAAAACACATCCAAATTCATCCACCCAGAGCTGTTACATGCAAATACTGAACCTGGAGGAGCTAAATCAGTCAGCTCCGCCTTCATTCGTTTGCGAGGGAATATGATATGTGGGGAATATGAGCACCGCTAGCAAACACACACATAACAGCTGCAGACGACTGGCCTCTCTCAGCAGATACAATCCTACCAACTTGACACCTCCCTTTCTTAGCCAATACTGCAGAATTTCTACTTGGAACAGTACCAATAGAAGTTTCATCAACGTTGAGAATTCTATGTGGCGGAAAAGGTTTCTCTGAGTTCACATCCCCAAGAAGTTTAAAGAATTTCTCCACAACTGGCCGATTGAAAGCACGTGCTCTTGCAGCAGATGTAGATTCAGGAACCTTTAATGATGACGTCAGAAACCAAGTAACCTGCAAGGCCCTCTTCATGGTTGAAAGGGTGTGCAATGCAATTCCTTTCTGCCAACTGAAATGCTAACTTGCGCACATCACGAGTAGTCAGACCATACATTCTGTTTTCCATCTGAAGTATGTGACTTACCAACTCTTGTTCTTGTTCTTCGTTAAAAACTTGTCTAAACCTACCTAACCATTATTTATTTGATTTTGCATCAATGTTTTTACCTGTGATTCGGCGCTTAAGCAACATTCTTGGGACACCATATCTCCTGCTCGCTGTCTTTACAGCCATGCCATTTTGTACAGCTTCAATGGCACTTGACATGTTTTCACTTCCCCAGCTTTGGCGAGTAGTTTTGCGTTTGTAGGTACGCACCATTTTGTAATTCTGAAAAGAAAAATCATGCAACATAATAATAATGCTATGATAAATGTGTTAGCAATATATCCATACATTAAAAAATCAGGAAATTTTGGAATTGCGTCATAATAAACGTGTCATAGGCTGACATTATAAAGGGCTTCATTTAAAATTTCTTAGAACAATGCAAATTTTTAGTGCCTACTTTGTTCTACAGTTTCGTAAACTCACTACAACAAAACTATGAACTAAGCAGACAGGCTAAAATATACTAAACCAATTTAAAATCATGAAACTTAGCATTAATTATAATTTTAATAATGTAGTGTATTATTTTTAGCACTGTATTTAGCATACGTTTAAGAAAACAGATAATTTCAATTCTAAAATGGGTAACTAGTATCAATATGCAAGTAGCTCACAAGTGATTTATTTTGTAGACACACAGAGACAGATAACCAATACACAACTAGCACCTATTCAATGTCAGGGGCAAAATAATCCTCGCAGGGTCAAACGATCCCTCTGGGATCGTTTTGCCCGAAGCGCGACATTTTGTTTCATTCGGACATCTGCATCCAACCATCAAAGCGTTTTTGTTCATACTATTATCTATTTAATGTATATTCCCAGCGTGTTTTGACAATACAAGCCAATACAATACTAAGCAAATATACTAAAAATAAAATATTATTGAAACGTGTGCTTACCTTAGATCAGCTCACCAATAAAATGGGTTTATGTCATCTACAGATGCATGGTTCACCCGGTATGCACGAAACTTCTCACAACAGTTCTTCTCTATCAAAGACAAGTAGTGTGTACGCTAGCCGCTAGATAGCAGCACCTACAGGTTTTAAAACCATGGGTGATTGTTTTACCCCTGGGGATCATATTTCCATGGTCTCCCCCATGGGTCCGAACTTAAAAGTAGTCAGTTTGCCGTCACCTGTAGTCTTGAGCTCGAGGCCCAGTGGAGACTGGTGGCTTTAAGAATGTTTCTGGAGGGCGCCAGGCTAGCTCGTAGTCTAACCAAATAGGGTCGTGGGTGCTTTGCCCCCGCGTGTTCCATTAGGGTAGTCGGCGGTGTTACTGGAGTGTGGAAGTGCTACTCTAGATTAAGAGCACTGGCCCTAAACAGCATAGTGCGCTGATTCGTAGCTGGTTGTAGGTATACTGTTGTTATCTCCTGCTGCAACTCGAACAGAATTTCCAAGGGAGATAGGGTGGGTTTTTATCTTGCGAAGAAACTTAAAAAGTTTTGTGTACAAGACACTTTTATTGTTTATAATATAGCACACGACAAACATGCAAACTTGGTACTGATACGTCGTCGTTTGCTTCAATAGCCGAAACGGGTTAACTGAAAATGGCTGACGATCGCTGTGAACACAAATTACACACTTTTACTTGGATGCAACGAGTACTAAAGCAAAACAAATAATAACCCTGACATTTAGAGATTATGTTAGCTATGGCAACAAACAATGTAATTTTGTATTCTATTTTCTTTGCATCAATTTACTGATACTTCCAAAATTGCAAACTAGACTTAACTTTACTCAATTACACACAATCTGTATCTGACACACAATTCAAAACATACACTCGACTTAAACTTAGACCAACGCCGTGAGTTTGGGTCCGCCCTCCATTTATATAATAAACATTTAAGTCAGATCCCTAATGGCGCTTTCGCCTACAGACTATTGAGGAGCGGCCAACTCGTCTTTATAGTTCCGGTTATCCTGCGTCTAAGTCCTGTCTCTATCAATTTACTACTCTATGTCAGGGGGTATTCGCCCACCCCTAAGGACTTCAAATTTGACAAGCAGCTTTTCACAAAATTACTGGCCGAGCGAGTTCCTACTCGCTTCTGGCGAGTATGGGTGACGAGTCGTGGCGTCTGAGGTTAAGTCCGTTTCTTATTATTATGTCGTCTGCGGCTAAGTCCCGGTCCAGTGTGAAAAGTTAAAGTTCCACTTACTGCTTGTTGAAATATGGCTAAGTCCCACCTCGGCTGCTGATGGAGGTGATAGACTCCGGAGGTGATGGCGCGGCCTCCGCAGGCAGAGTCCGGTTGTTGTCTGGATGCAGGGTGACTGTCTCGGTGGCGGACCAGTGATTCCCTTCTGCCCCGCGTGCGGATTCTTCTAATTCGGCAGCCTCGTGGTGTAGTGAAGTTCCGGGCGTCGTGGGCGATGGCGGCAGCGTGACGATCTGTTGTCTCCTTCGGAGCGGTGGTAAGCCGAAGCCTCTGGCTGGCAGCCAGGCACCTTCTGCTTGCTGCTTGCTAACAAACCCGTATTTATACCTGGCGAACCCAGAGTGATATCATCAAGTGCCAATCAGCACAGACTTGAAGTGACATCATCTAGAGCCAATCAGCGCTCACTGCGTTGTTGCTAAGGGCTCGGTCGTCAGTGAGCCTCGGGTTTCCTGGTGTCTAGGAGTTATGCAACCTCTTAGACTCCGTGTATTGCAGTTGTCCTGCCTTTTGGGGAATTCTCGTTAGGTAGGATTTTCCTACCATAACACTGTCTACCAAAGAAAACACTATCTTCAAATTACTTACAGTCTCGTAAGAGGGGGTGCTTTTTTTGGTTGGACGGCCAATCCCGTTAATAGCTGAAAACTAGTCCGTGACCGGGAGTCGTGGACACACGTTAAGTTTAGAGGACGATCATCATTTAGTTGATGGCCGGGCTCACCTGTGTGAGTCGCGGGTTCGCACTAAATTCAGCGGGTGTTCTCATTACGTTGAGGTCGGCAGGCGTCTGCGCAACAGAATAGCTAAAGTTCTGTAGGCGGGAGTCGGCCTGGTCCATAAAATGACTACGTCGCGGACCTGTGTCGCACGACGAGCAAAGTTAACGCGGCCGGGTTAAGCCATGCACCGTTAAGCGGGCGCGGGAGCACACGAAAAGTAAAAAAGAAAAGGATTTAAGTTGATAAAATGTAATTACCAGTGTTGAACAATCGGTGACGAAAAAGTTGAGGTGTTCCCGTGGACGCCATGTCTGTCCCGGCCTGCGAGGACGCAGATACTCCTTCCAACCCTGGCGCGAGAGGAGAGGTAGCCTTTTTCTCACGCCAAGGTTTTCTAAGTGCCGTTTCTTTAAGATTAAGTTAAAATTAAATAGTTATGTTTTACAATAATCTCTTCTAATAATTACTTAAGCATACATTGAGTGGCGGAAGGCCTATAATTTTATGTATTTCAAAAATCTATAATAATTATATTCAAATAATTAAAGTCAAGCTGGAGACTGTCTGTCGCTTGTCGATTGCTCTAGTGGCTAATTTCAAGTGGAAACAGGGAGGTGTGTTACGTTCGCTCGACACTGTTATTAATTTTAGGCTTAAGGCCACAAGGGACATTCTGGATTTTCGTATACATTGCATTCCCACGGGTAACACACTCACTCCTAAGACTCACTTTAAGAAGGAGGCATGAAATTGCCAGTGTAAAAGTGCATGCCACTCTCATTTATTTATGTTTTTAAAACATTAGGGAATAAGTGTTTGCACACGCAATAAGTTAAAAACACTCACCCGGCGTCAGTGGCTCGTTTGACTCACATGAGGTGGGCTAGGGGTGCGTTCCGCTAGCGGGGTTCAGTACTGGCGGGTGGAGGCCAGGCTTTATGGCCTTCGGCGAGACGACGACAAGTTAAAGATGTCTCTATTGCAGTTTTCTCATGAAAATTTTCATGTGAAATCTTGTCAATAAGACTGGAAGTGCGTGCTGCTGCTTCTGCGGCTTCTTCAGACAGTTGACCAATCGGTACAATGCATTTTTTATAAGACTGCGCCATGAATGAATAATTTGTGCATCGTGGGTGTCATGGTATGCCAAGGATATATGTCAACATATGAAAGTGAACAGTTTCTTTCGAATAACAATCATATTTATCCATATTTATTTTGTGGCCACTTGAGATATTATCTAAAATTACTTTTAATCTATATATATGCTCGTAACTAATGCCCGTAATTTCTGATGCCATTTTGGGATCCTCAAAAATCTTTTTTCTTGTATTACCATCATTCATGTGGCCGAAATTTGCCGTTGGCATGTCTATTAACAATCCAGTTTTGTTACGAAACTTCGCCTGGATTTCTTGTTTCCTTTTTTTCGTCAGGTGTTTTTTAGCTTCTCTTTTTCTTTCCCTATATTTTTTCACTGGCAATTTATACGCTAACTGGAGAATACTCTCAAATAATCTTATCTTGGTACATAGTACAGAGAGGCCTAATTGGATAGCCTCACAATGAACATCTTTTATTTTAGCCAACGTGTTAAATCCTTAGAAGTTGCACCGCAAATATAGCATTGACTTGTCGATGTTGTTCCTGTGGTGGCATTACACACCTACAGTCAACCATTGTCATTATAAGCTCATGTTTCACTAACTGTTTTGCCACACAAATCAAAATCAGTTGCAATGAGCGAGTTTATATAAGTATTGACGTGATTGATTTCTTCTTGTGTAACATAAGTATTTTCTTTGATAAATCTAAATCTTATAGACCGACAAAATATAGAAGAGGGTGTTGGATTTTCCTATACAGTCTTTTCATTTTTTTGTCCACATACTAATTTTAAAGGTACGAAGCAGCTTTGGAATATGTTCATATCACTGTCCGCATCACAACTTTTGTTCGTACTGAGATTGCTGGGACCCATCGCAGCTCCATTTGCAGATTAATTTTAAGGTTTCACGTTCTTGATTTTTTAATGTTATCAGTACCTCTTCCAGATACTCCGATAATCACCTAACGGTATGGTCAACAACTAGTGCTAGTTACCGTGCATGCTTCCTGTGGCGTATAACACTTCTTTTTATTTTTGTAAAAGACTGTAACATGGAAAGAATTTTTTATTCGTGTTTCTTATAAAATCATATTGCTCTCATGTTAGGTCTGCGTCAATGAACATTTGATTTGCTTCCTGGACGGTCAAAGGGCTTTGTGCGACGGTATGCCTTTTTTTAATTTGTTGCGCAAATTGGCGAACAGATGATTTCCTTGAGCCTATTCGAAGTGTCTCACTTTACTTTTTTACTCAACTCTACTTGAGGAGCATGTCCTCATCAAAGTTAGAACGAAGATCCTCAGGTTTTCTACTTTTGCCTCTCTCACTCAGCTCCCCAAAAGATTAACTCGGTTGGCCTGGCCGATTTCCCGGACTTATTTCTGATTTGAAATGTGCAAAATTGTTTTTTAAAGTTTCAATTTGGTCATTGCTGCAGCCTTCACAAGATAAAAGTTGATTTTTCAAGGAATTAAGTAGAGGTGGGACGATACCACACTTTCGATACTCGATTCTGTATTGTTTTTTCAGTTCGATACTTTCGATACTTCGATACTTTCGATACTACAGGGATTAATATTTTCCCATTAAGTAACAATTATTACAAATAACATAAATTAGTTTTAAACTATATAAATTCAATCTAGCATACCAGCACAATGTCAGATTAAACTTAAATACATAATGTCTAATGAGTAAATAATTGCATTATATTAATGAAATATATGAATTCATCATTATATATACATATAATAAAACCACCAGAAATGTAAAATACAGTCCATAATCAAGTAGGTAAAGCTGACATGAGAATCAGTGGCCTTACAAAATGTTTGAAGTCCTTTCTTGGAGGGGGGAAAAGTCACCAAGCCTAAATTAGAAATTAAAAAAATTAGGCTATTGTAAAAAGAAAATCAGAAATTTTTGATTGTTTGCTTCATTTTACAAACAACTTTATGCAACAGAACAATTTTCAATAAAATTTTAACTTGAGAAACGTAAAATACAAAACAATCCGATCGTAAGAAAACAATAACAAACGGGTATATTCAGTTCAAAGATTAATGAATGCACAAAATATGAGATCCGTGCATTGGTAAAGCGCGTGCACCATTTTCATAATCATTGCTAGTTTGCACCACTAGTCTCGCTTGGTGCTGGCCATAGATGCTACTAGCGAAGTGCACAGTCTTCCTGTTACTATCCATATCTATGGTGCGATAAAGTTATTTTCTTACGTTTGCAAAGGTAAACAATGAACGTTTTTCAAAATAAAAGCATTAATTAAAACGTAATTTATCAGGAGGAATATATCTAATGAATTTGTGAATTTTAAGTCTTTTCCGCTTTGTAAATACGTATGAAACGGGAAATGAATGATTTTATAAGTGTATGCATCGAGGTTCTACTGTAGTTGTATTTTGTACGATGGCGACTCAAAACTTAATTCAATACAAATGAACAAGCATTCCTGTATCAAAAAAATGTATCAAACTTACAGTTTCGATACTCGATACTTTGCGATACTGTCAAGTATCGAAGGTATCGAGGTATCGAAGTATCGAAAATCCCATCACTAGAATTAAGTTTTGCATCTAAAAGGTAAATTTTCACTGTTCATGCAGTCAAAAGTATTTCCTAGTCACAATCCACATTCCAGATTTACCTAGAAAACCTAAAACAAACACTTCATTTAAAGCCGAAAAACAAAGATATTTTCATACAATTTATTGAATAATTTTCAAAACACAAAAATTCTGTTCATCCGGGGTTAAATCCTTGATTTCCTAGTAGGTATTACATTTAACTTTGCATTGCAAACAAATTTTAGCCCAATCTATCCTGATAGTATAAAAAATTACCTACACAAGTTATTTTTACACGCTTTATATTAGCTTCACCTGTATGTTTGTAACCGACTCCTTTGGGTGCGATTTTGA
The DNA here is from genome assembly GCF_032445375.1 of Bacillus rossius redtenbacheri. NCBI lineage: Eukaryota > Metazoa > Arthropoda > Insecta > Phasmatodea > Bacillidae > Bacillus > Bacillus rossius. Next base: position 69,667 of record NC_086333.1, on the reverse strand, counting down.
CTCACTTTAAACGGCCAGATTTCATTCAAACTTTGTAGATTTATCGAGGACAGATGACAATACACTAATTTGATAAGATTATTCCATTATTCAATTTGCAAAATCAGATTTTTGTCAATTTATATAATTTCACAATATTTAATAGGCTTTTTTTATATCGCGCCAAAGACAAACTGAAAGAAAAGAGTTCGCACATTGTAAAGAAAACCATTTCGCTCATGTGCAAACTCTTTTCTTTCAGTTTGTCTGTGGCGCGATATAAACAAAGCCTACTAAATATTGTGACATTTAATTAAATGAAAAGTGAGAGTGGGTTATGATTATTGTGAACAATATACTTTCTTGAAGAGAATATTATCTATATTTGTAAAAATATGAAGAGAAAAAAAACCTGAAATAAGGTCTTTAAATGTTGTTTATTTTGTTAAATAGAGAAACACAATTACGTCTTTGTTTCATTTTACCAATTAACCAAGAGTGAAATATTATTATAAAACAACATTTTCTGCAAATATTTCACGAAACATGGAAGAATTGAGGTTTGATTTTGCTGTAAAACCAACAGCAAATGGGAAATCAAACAACATATGCATAACCTCAACAGCTACACCTGATGGGCAGATTTTTGAAATTCCACTCGAACACCAACCTGCAAATCTACACCAATCAGTTACAAATACTCCAAACTATGCCAAGGCCAGTAAATCATTAAATAAAAGACATCAAACATGGAAAATATGGATAAATTTGACAGATGATTATCAAAAACATATTTGGATAGAGAGCAAAACTTACAGTTTAAGGATTTTTACCTGGAAGAAATTGAGGAAAAAACAAAAAGTGCTGAATCTATACCTAGTGGATCAAATAAAAAATTGGAAAAACTGATAGAAAAATGTCTTGAAGAAAAAAAAACCTATATCTGAAACTCAAAATTTAGAGAAAATTGCAAAATATTTCATGATTGAGAAATTCACGGGCAGAAACTCAAATGCTTACCAGTGGATTAAAGATGTCGACCAACAATATTTCCTTAAAGGTTCGGATATTTTCACTAAACATAAGGGTTTCTTATGCTACCAGAACTTTCATAGTTAATATTTTGTATCATTTATACCTGTCTGTTACTATCAGTTACTAACTAAACTGTAAAATTGTTTGATTTTTATTCATGAACAACAATGTCACAGGAGAATAGAGCAAGACATTGCTGCTGCATTTAACATATTGATGATAAACATTATTATGCTTTACATACCAAACTCATATGTTAAAATTAATTTTAATATGAAGGTTTACGATGTAATTGCTGTGGCTCAAAAACTTTTCAATATATAACATTTTTTGTTATATACTTTCATTTTATAGTTATCTGGCTGTATGATTCTAAAAGCATGAATAATGCTTTGTAGAAGTCATTAGGGAATTTATAAACGGCATTATTGAATACTTAAAACAATAAATATAAGTTACAATTTTGTAATTTCAATGATGTTGATAGTGGTAGAGATAAAAGTGAATTTTGTTTTCCATTATTTATATTAATTAGGCAATGTCATTAAATTGAAACCCAAACTTAAAATGCTAGTATTGATTTTTTTAAATTTAATTGGAATTTTTTTGGACAGGCCATGTAGCACAGGTAACTAATAATAAACCAATTAATGAGTTTACTAGAGTAATAATTTGTTTATAATTTTTCAGGTCCTGACTTCCCTAAGATTCTTCGCCAATGGAAGTGACCAAAGATCCATTGGGCAAGACCTTCTATTGTCTGTGTCGCAATCTTCTGTGACAAACTGCATAAAGAGAGTAGTTAATGCTCTACTGACCCACTTTCTTCATGTTTGTATTAAGTTTCCAGCCAGTGCAGAAGAATGAGAAGCCTCCAAGACAAGGTTCCAAGAAGCCACTGGGTTTAGAGGGGTGGTTGGCTGCATTGATTGCACCCACATAGCAATCAGAACGCCTTCTGAACACGAAGAAACGTTTGTCAACCACAAGGGTTTCCACTCGTTGAATGTGCAAGTGGTGTGTGACGAGAAGCTCAAAATACTGGCCATTTCATCTCGATATTCTGGCAGAACCAACGATGATTTCATTTTCAGATACTCTGCTATCAGAAGAGCAATGCTGGAAAAATACAATGAAGGGGACAAAACGTCGTGGCTTCTAGGTGATTCAGGGTATGGCCTAGAACCATGGTTAATGACATATATTCTAGGTGTACTACCTGGATCACCAGAAGCTCGATATACTGACTCGCATTGTAGAGCCCGTGACTGTGTGGAGCGACTGTTTGGTGTTCTGAGAAACACTTGGCGCTGTCTGCTCAGGTACAGGACTCTGGACTCTGCAATATGAGCCCCTTGAGGCAGCCAAAATAGTAATGGCTTGTGCTATACTGCACAACATCAGGCTGACACGCAACGAACCTGCTCCTCAAGATGATATTGTTGAAGAAGTGCTACTAGCTAATGAAGTTGCAGAGTTGTTGGGCAGAGCAGATTTTCGCTACCAGGATGCCCAGCGCATTAGAAACCATTTTGTCAGCCAATAGCATGGTCACCACTAACTCGCAACTGAATAATGACTGGCAGTAGGCAAGGGGGCCTGACATTACAATTAAAACTCCCCATGAGAAATGACGTATGGCCACCTCCACGTGGTGTTTCTTGGGTAATGCTAAGAGCCCTGCACTTCATTATATTTTATCATTTTGTTTTATATATATACTAGCTGCCCGACCCGGCTTCGCACGGCTATACTAATGGAAAAAGAATTATGCCACATCTCCCATTTACAGTAATGGTAAATAATAAAAAATTCCGTGAACATTTATTACAATGCTGTATAATGTACCGATGGTTTCCCGACTCGTGCACGCAACATAAAACTGATGTACCCGTACTTCGCTACGGCAGTCTACAGGCAGATCACTCTTGCGCCGCTCATAATACATGCCCCTCGTTGTGGGTACGCCACTGCCGCGCGATGCCTGTTGCCATGGAGACGCAGAAGGCATGAACAATGCAAAATACTGTTCTCATGCAGACAAAGTACCCACTGTTGCCTGGTTTTAACCACCTATGCTATGGGATCTAATTTTCGGAAAATGTCAGCCTGCGTAACATAAGGAACATTACTGTGAAGTTTCAAGTCTGTAAAATATATATACTTGAAAAAAAAAGGGCAATTTTTGATATTTAAAGTACTTGCAAAATTTCAACGGTGATGAGGACTGCACTAACAATGAAATAGCCGTTGCCATAGAGACGAATGAAGCATCAACAAAGCAACATCCGTTGCCATGGTGATTTCCTACCAAAAACTGGAAATAAAAAAAAAATTTAGGGGTGGACTACCCCTAACATTTAGGGGGATGAAAAATAGATGTTGGCCGATTCTCATAGATACCGGATAAGCACAAAAAATTTCATCAAAATCGGTCAAGCCGTTTCGGAGGAGTATGGCAACGAAAACTGTGACACGAGAATTTTATATATAAGATATATATAGCTTTATTTCGTTCACTGGCTCATGCTTTCTTTAAAGCTGTATATATATATATATATATATATATATATATATATATATATATATATATATATATATATATATATATATATATATAATATATTATAATATATTACTGATAAATAACCTTTTATATATATATATATATAAAAGGTTATTTATCAGTAATATATTATAATAGACTAACTTTGAAAAGTATTAAATAAACTACTCTCAACAAATCTAAATATTATATTCTATAAATTAAACTAATATTTAAACACTTTCATAATACTACTTAATCAAACCAACTAATTTCAACTTATTCAGAGAAACTTTCACCCTCAAATTTTCATATTCATAATTTAAATTTAACTTCTATTTTAAGTATATAAATCAATTTACATTCTAACCACTAATCATATATATATATTCATTATATTTTATCATTTTTATATATATCTTTATTTCGTTCACTGGCTCATGCTTTCTTTAAAGCTGTATTTTATATAATTTTTTATATATATATACACACACATAGACACATAGACACACACAAACACTTATTATGTTATGGTGTAATTATTCATAAGAATTATCAAATTAAGTTTTACAACCTGTAAAAATTTCCCTTGAATGCTAAATACAACACAGACTGCTGTATTGATTGAAGTATGGTACATCATCTTGTGTTTCATATAACATTAATAATACATGACAAACATTGGAGATGAGGTATTATGTAGAAAATGATTTTATAGGAAATACATTTTAATGTTGCTTTTCTGACAAGCTAAAATCAAATGAAATAAAAAAGATTAAATAGCAAATATTAAGACTTCTGGTAAAACAAAAAGGAAAGGCTTGATTCTGTTAATTTGTAGGTTCGAGTCATGCATGATATTTATTTATATGTTTGATTTTTAAATTTCTCGTTGAGGAGTCTAGATATTTTTAAAATTGTTTCTCATATCACTAACAATAGTAATGCAAGACACAAAATGTAATTTAACATTTGGAACTTGTTTCTGAACAAAAGCAGTGATTGTCACATACAGAACATTAATGGACAAAACTGTGTCATAAACTTCTGAAAAAAGGGTATGCAATAATGATTTAGCACAAGACTGTAAGACAAATCATATGAGAATTTAGAAGTGGAAGCACCTGTTTTAAAAATGTTGTAAATGCATAAAGTCAAATATTCAAGAAAAAAAAAATATTTGAATCATTTGAAGGAAATATGGTTTGTACTGTTTAAAAAAGTTGATTGTTTTTCAGTCTTTAACATGGTAATAAACTAAAAAATGGGTAGATACAATTTCGATTTTCTTAATCTGAACTGATTTAAACTAAACATGGAAATGTAAGCAAACTCGTTTTTCAAATTTAAATATAGAGTATATCTGCATGAATTGTTACCAATTCGTATGGCTGCATTTACAGTTTGAAACAAAATTTTCCACTACAATGGTTACTGTTTAAGAAAAGTTGCCAACATTATGCTGAGTTACTAATTATTAGGGACTGAAAAAATTAGCATCAAGTTTTTCGTAATTAGCAACTATAATTGTAAAATTAGCATTTTAAGTGTAACTTATTCAAAACCTAATACATATTTATACTGTTAATATTTGTGAACTAAATATTCATAAATATAAATACATGCAAATAACCCACTCAGTTTTGATGGAAACCTGTGCTTCCGTACCATGTGCGTCTCTGCCTGAGGACGGGAGCAGATAGCAGTTCCCGAAACGTCGCTTTTTTCTGTTTTAGAAAACGGTTGTGTTTGTTTTTGTCTCATTTTGACTGTTTTTGACTGTTGTGCTGAATTTTTTGAGTTTAATATTTTGTGCTGTCGTCATTTGTGGGGGTTTTTTCGTTTTGCTGTGTTTCTGTCTCGTTTCAACTGTTGTGCTGAATTTTTCGGGTTCGGTATTTTTGTGCTGTCATCATTTGTGGGTTTTTTTTCGTTCTGTTAGTCCATTTTTCTTTGTTTTTCTTTGTTTGTCGACCATATTCCTGTTGTGGAGTATTGTGTGGTGTTAAATCCTGACAACAGCAATTTTTTGCTTAGTTTGTGTTTTTTGTAGTTTTCATCTACAGACATACATGTGCTAAGCAATGGCATATGTCCAAAAGCTTACATCAAGTCATGCACTCCCATTGCACAAATCTTTCAAAAATAACACATTATATTACAGTCACGCACGCTTTGAAACCTTGCTCCGCTTTCAAAGGATCCGTGAAATACTTGAACAGCTATACTCCCGTATCCGCACATTGTGTCGTGACTCTACTTGCCGTCCCACCCGCGACATGACGCGCTTCGACCCTTGAGGCGGACTAGGGAGAGGGAGGGGACAGTGTGGCGGAAGGGTTGACAGCGGAGGGAGGGGTCCGTCTGACCTTGGGTAGTTCACATTTTTCCGGGGACCACAGTTGGCTTGGGCGTGTAGTACTTCCTCCCTCTGCGCCGTCTTGTCCTCCTGTGACTCCTCCACTGTCACGCTGAACGTAGAGTCCGCCAGAGAGAAGTGTAGCAGCCACAGCGGCTCGTCTGGTGACTCCGGTCTATCCCCCGCTTTCTCTGGTTCCCATACGAGTGGCTGGGGCTCTGGTTGGTCTATCATTTCGGCCGTGTCACTGAGGAACACCCTGAAAGGTAAGGCCCCGTGCTCCACCTCTACTTCCAGGAAGCCCCTAAACCCGCCCTCGTCCGTGTCCGTTGGGGTGGACGAGACCGGTTGTGACGCCGCTCCATCGTCCGCCAAGTCCTCCGTCTCTCCCCACCACGCTGTCTCGTTCTCCGCTGCTCCGTCGTCCGCCACGTTCTCCGCCTCATTCTCCGCCTCTTCTCGCCGCGCCGCCGCTCCGTCGTCCGCCACGTCCTCCATCTCCTCCCCTTCTTGCCACACTATCCTGATGTCGTCCCGATGGTATTTTGTGGCCCGGCCGGAGGGTAGTTTTATCACAATTGCCGTGGGTCCCGCTTTGATCACCGTCACTGGGCCGAGCCACTTCGGCGCTAGTCCGGCGCAGAAGTTGCGACGGCCGGAGGAGAATGGGTGAAGTCGGGCGTGTACCAGCTGGCCGGGGCTCAATTCAGGTGGCGGGCGAGTCGTCCCGGGTGTTCGCTGTGTGTGGTAAGCCGCCTGGTTGCGTTGCGCGGCGTCGTGCGTCTCGGCCAACCGCCTCCGGCGCCTCTCGGGGCTCTCTATGTCTGACTCGACCTGGTGTTGTTGGCGCACATGGTATTCCCCGTGGAGGGTGAGGTTCCGCCCCTGGACCATTGTGGCCGGTGTCTCGCCGGTTGCAGCATTCACCCGTCGTCGAATGCAATACAGTATGTCGGGGATGTGGGCATCCCACTGGGCGTGGTCGTCCGAGAGTCTTAGCCGCAGCTGCACTTTCACCTCCTGATTCCGTCGCTCCGTGGGGTTTGCGCGGGAATGGTATATGTCTGTGGTGTGCATGATGACCCGCCACTTTCTCCCCAGCTGTGTCCACCGGCGCTCGACAAACTGAGTGGCGTTGTCTGTCAACAGGACACGTGGGTAGCCCCACCTAGGGAAAAACTCTATCTCCAGACTGCACACAATGGTGCGAGCATGGGCGTTCGCGAGGGGATATGCCTCCACCCAACGCGTGTAGCAATCCGTCACGACCAGTAAGAATCTCTTCCCTCTGGCGATTGGGGGTACGGTCCCATCAGGTCAAGGACGACCGTGTGGAAGGGCTCGGTGGGCTGCGTAGGTACCTGCTGAGCTGTCCCGTTTGTGCGGCGCGCCTTGTGCCGTTGACAGTGTCTGCATCTCGGCACGCAATCCCGTACAAACTGGTTCACCCCTGGCCAGTAGAAGTGCTCCCGTACGTCGTGGCACGTCTGGTCTGCGCCGGGATGTCCCGCTAGTCGGTTCACGTGGAACATGTCGAAAACCTCTCGCCGTGTGGTGGACGGTGCGAAAGTTCGCCACGGGTTGTCTGTTCCCTTTGGTCGATCCTGGAGTAGTCCCTCCAGTACCCGGTACCCCTCACACTCCGCCTCCCCGCAGCGACGCATGATTTCCTGCGTGTCGGCGTCCGTCAGCTGGACCGCCCGCACGTACGCTTCCAGGTCGTCGAGCTCCGCGCCTGGCGGTAACGTAGGTGTGGTGTTCGGGACAATTGTGCAAAGTGCGGCGTTAGGTGTCGAGGTGTAGGGTGTCCTAGATGTGCGTCCGCTGGACGGCTGTAACAGCTCCTCCCACTCTTCGTCGTCGCGTGCTGTTGTGACGTCTGGGTTACGTGACAGCTCATTATGTTTCCCCGGAATGTGCTCAACCTTAAAATCTAGGGCCTGTAGGAGCATGGCCCAGCGAGTCAGTTTTGAGCGCCCCCCCCCCCCCCCTGCATAGTTGCCAGCCACTTCAGACATTTTCTGTCCGTCCTTAACACAAATGACTGCCCTTCCAAGTGCGGGCGGTAGCGCCTCAGGGCCCAAACCACGCCGAGACATTCCCTCTCGTTAACACTGTACCGTTTTTCGACGTCGCCGAACGTGTCGCTCGCGTATTCAATTACCCGGGGCCCGCCGTCATCGCCGAGTTGTTGGAGGATGGCCCCTATTCCCTTCTCGCTCGCTTCTGTTTGTACGATTAGTGGCTTGTTAGGGTCCAGTCGCGCGAGTAAGTGACACAGCTGGAATCTGCACTTTAACTCGTCAAAGGCATCCTGGGCTTCTGCAGTCCACCGGAACGGTCGCTTGGGTGACAGCTGTTCGGTCATTGACGCGGCTATTACTGAGAATTCTGGAATGAAGGCCCGCAGCCAGTTGGGTAATCCCAGGAATTTTTGCAGCTGTTTTACGTGCGCGGGGGCTCTTTGTTGACAATTACGTTAATTTGTTTTTCTGTGGGCCGGTTTCCCTCCACGTTGCCTACCAAACCCAGGAAATCCAGTTCTGTGGTCCCCAAGTGGCATTTTTCGTGAATACATGTGAGGCCGTGGCTTTCCAGGCGTTCTAGGACTAGAGCTAGGTGATGTGCGTGCTCTTCCCACGTCTGTGACCATATAATTATGTCGTCCAGGTATGCGGCTGCAAACTTGCCCGAATAATTATCCAGAATGTGTGTCATCATCCCCTGGAATGTGGCGGGGGCATCCTGGAGGCCGAATGGCATCGCGCAAAATTGAAATCTACGCCCGTCTGGGGCCATGAATGCTGTCTTGTGCTGGTCCGCCTGTCGTGTCGGCACCTGCCAATATCCTCGGCACCTGCCAATATCCAGATTTTAAGTCGAGGGAAGAAAATATCTTGGTGTTTCCCAGTCCCGTAAGTGTGTAGGCTATGTTTAAACAGAGAGGGCGGTGCATTAATTGTTACCCTGTTAATAGGCTTAAAATTAACGCAAAAACGTAATTTTCCGTCCTTTTTCTCTGCCAGTACGACTTAAAAATTGTCCGGGCTCTCGCTAGGCTCGATTATTCCGTCCTGCAACATGTCCTGAACCTGATCTAGGATGGTTTGTTTACCGGCGTGGCCGTAGCTACCGGGCGGGATAAACATTGGCTCGTGTGGATGGGTTGGGATGACATGTTCAGCTGTGGTGGTACGTTTTAGCGGATCTTGCGGATGCAAACACATTACACTGGTGATCGAGGACCTGCTGGATGATGGCATGAAACTCGGGGGCACCCCATGCTGAAACTCGTCGAGACTGATCTTGTTTACTGCTGGTGGAGTCGGCCTACCCAGCCCGTGGATGGTGCGCCGTCCCTGGGTGCCGACGTGCACGCATCCGGCCCGGACGTCGATGGCGGCGTGCTGCTTGTAGAGCCAGGGCAGCCCCAGGATGACGTCACGCAGCCACTCCACTACCAGCGCCGTCGTGGTGGACCGGTGTTCCTGCACGTCCACCTCCAGCGTCGCGACGCCCTGAGTGTGGCAGACGTCTCCTGTGGTGGCCAGGTGGAGTTGGCCTGGGCGCGGCCGATCACGCGCGCGGCCACGCAGTTGTGGCTGGCGGTGGTGTCAACGAGCGCGTGACCTGCGCGCCCGTTGACAACCACCGGAATCTGCAACAGGTCGGCCTCCGCTGCTCCCACGTGACCCAGGAGCGGCCCCGCCATTGTTGGTCTGTTGTTGAATATGGCGGGGGAGGTGAGCCGTTTCAGTTCGCCGCCCCCTGCCGCCCGTTTCCCGACGGCCGTCTGTTCATGATGTCGGGCCGGAACTTGTTCCGCACCTGGCAGTCCTCGTGCCAGTGCCGCGTACCGGGTGGGCACGTGTGGCACTGCGGTGGTTGGCTGCCGTCAGTGATACGCCTCCGCCATGCCGGCTGGAGAGGGCCGCCTGACCCGGACTCGTCGCGCCAGGCGTCGCCCCGGGTAGGTGTGACGTAGGGCACCAGCGCCTTGGCGTCGGCAGGCGCCACATCCTCCTGCTTGCCTCTCGTGGTAGCGGTGCCCCTGGTCGGTCTTGCGGCCCGCAGGGCTTGCTCCACGGCGCGGGCATGCTGGATGAACTCCTCGGCCGGGCATCGTGTCATCAGGCGCAGATGTGGCCTAAGTTCCGGGCGCATCAGCTCCACCACCCGCTCCAGCACCTCCGTCGGCTCCTCGTCGGGGCACAGCCGCTTGTGCAGACGTATCTTCTGGATGACAAATGCCTCGGCCGTCTCCGTTGCCCCTTGCTCGAGGCAGTACAGCTCCACCTTAACATCTGCAAATCTTGCCTCGAACTGCCTCGAAAACTCCGCCCACTGCATGTCATATTCATGGGTAATGTGCCACCACGTCTTGGCATCGCCTTTGAGCGTGTTGCCGACTCTGTCCGCCCACTCGCACTCCGGTACTCCGTAGCGACTCAGATGTTCCCGACACGTGCCCACGAATTTCCGCGGGTCGTCGCTGGTCCTTCCGGCAAACTCCAGCAGCTCGACGTGGCCTACAAGGGGCGTCGTGCCACGTGGTGTGTCGGCGACGTCCCTCACCGGGCTATGATTCGACATGCTCGCTCATCTCGTGTCATGGCACCACTGGCACGTATACAACCCGTCTTGAAACGAGGTAATTTCAGGTCTTCGTGAAGCACGCCGTGTGCTTGAACGCACAACAGTTCCGGCACCAGCCGCTTCCCCGCGCGCCAACATTGCACTCCGCGCCCGTGCACTTCCCGTGTTCCGGCCTGTAATGTGTCCATCCAGGATGTTCCCGCCGTCCCGCTCATCTGGCGCGGTCGCGCGCACATATCACAGTAGAAGTTATTTGTTTTGAATAACTCACTCGCTTGGATCGCGCCCGGATTGTGGTTAAGTCCGTGATTGTCCGACATGGCTGTGTGTGGTGGTGAGACTGGTCGATTGTCTCTCTTCTCCTCGCTACGCGACGCGAGCGGCTGGCGGTACACACACACACACACTGACTGCGCCAAGTTGTTGTTTACGCAAGGAATGCACCCACCTGGCGGCTCGCTGTGAATTATCGGAAGCACGCGTGCTCGGCTGGTCACGTGGCCGGCCGGTCCCGTTATCTCCCGGCTCCGCTCTTACTCTGGGCGTCACGTGGCCCGTGTGCGGCGAGATATTAGCCCTCCTGATATTTAATTCCACAGCTGTTCCTAACCGAGCCCGCTCTCAGCATCGTGCACGCTTCTACTTAACCGCAGTGGGCTCTTAGGGCGTCCCACACGCCGCTGACTGGTTTAAGGACCCACGTGGCCGCCCCCGAACACAAAGACACGTGACTCAATTAAGTTGGTTTTATTTACTTACACGTTACACTTCCTCATACAATCCATCCTTTACACTGTTAAAAAACGCCCGAGGCACGAATCGGTTTAGTTGAGGAGGCGGACCACACACGTGGTCGCCTCAAGCTTTTACTTAGAACACGGGTGGTTAAAAAATCCTGAGAGTATAGAAATCACTCATTAAACAGCCCCACCGACCGAGAGAGGCCCCGAGGATGAAGAGAAAACGATTTGAATTATTTAACTGAACAGAACTACTTATCGGTGAGACAACGGTGATGTCCTCGGGGTGTCTGCAGAGATGTCCGCTCTCGGCCGGCTGAAGAAGGTGACTGGGGGGAGGCAAGGCTTGCGGCAGGAAACATGGCATCCTTCGCGCCGAACACAATTACCGTTACATCTCTGCGACTGCGTGCCCCGGGTGCCCCGGGTTATTATAGGAAATAACATGAACTCCTTATAAAATTACCAGATACACATCCATGACCAGACCATCTGTAATAGTTACTTATGTGGTAAAATAGTTTGAATAAAGTTATATGTTGGTTCCGTCGTCGCCCGCTAGGGAGCACCCTTGTCCGTGCTTGCACGTACTTTATTACAAAAATATAATATATTACTAAAACAAAAGACACTCACTTACTGAATTGTCGTGACACTATTTTAGGGGCGAAAAGAAAAGGTTACAATATTATCAATTACAAATAGGGGGTGCGGCACACTGCAGCTAAGCGCCCTCATAATGTAGTTCGTGGCGCGCAGTTTGAATCGCACACGGCTACGTACGTCACGACACAAATGCCGGGTAGGAAAGGGGGTGGGGAAGGGAACGGAGGATGATCAGGCTCGTGGGGCGAAGCCCCGGCTGACGTCAAAACTATTAATTGGGTGGAGCTTGTATTTTGAAGATATCCCAATTGCATGTAATTTGACTGTCTCACAGAGACATGGCAAAACACGAACCACAATCTTCATGAAAACTAGTATAAAGAACAATAAAGAGAAAATCATCACATGGTAATAGTGTAACATTTAGAGGAATGCCAAGTACCTTCATAGTACTGCTGTGGTCTTTGTTGTGGTTTACTTCACACTCCTGCTGAAGCAAAGTGCAAGAGTGTGCAGCCTGTTTTGTTTTCATTTTATCAGCCAACCGTGTAATTTTTGTCTGCAAGATAAAATCTGCAGCAAAGATGCTCTGTGGGTGTGTTTGTGTACTAAAGTACACGCAAGGCTTAAATGACAGACACAAATTAAAATAATAAAATTATTCATGCAGATATATCCTGCTGGCCAAACTGCAAAGTACAAATATAAGGTTAGGCAGGGTTGTTTCTTTGTAGTGAGAAGCTACATTTTGTATAACAATTATGTGACATTTTAAATAGGATATTTTACAAATAAATTACATTACAAGCTAACTAGCTGAGAAAAAAAAATTAGTTGTAATAGCATTTATGTTAGCAAAAAAATAGCATTTACAGGAAAATGATAATCTTCCCAGCCTCTAATAATAATTATTGCAAGTGGATTAGCCAAATGTTTTAGAATCATTTACTACTTCATTGCACTTGCCAGGAAGGAATTCTTTGACACAGCCGAGATATATATTTTATGGAAGGATACTCTAAACATTCTTTATTATTAATCACATTGCTTATGTTAGTATGATATTTTGAGTTTTATTGCTCTACAATTAAAATTTGTAAGTTATAACTTATGTTAATTTATATATTTAAGCCAGAGATTAAATCTTAAGCTTGACATAGTGCCTACCAATTTGTTATTCAAAAAGAAGTTTTAAAATGTGCTTTTTATTCCTTTTTTAAGTGATCAGTGTAATTACTCGAACTATGTTTAAATTATAACAGAAACAGCTCCATGCACATCTACCACATTCCCCTTGATGTGTATATTTAAGGTTCACATTGATTCATTAATTAAAACTGAATCAAGTGGGTATTATAAGCTTGTGGATACAATATGTTCTTTAGAAAACAATCAATTAAAGGGAAATGCAGTTACCTACACACACACATATACAAATATGTGCATACATACAAATTTATGAATCCATGCATATATACACACATATGATATATAATGCTTGCGCACATATGCAACCTTAGTTGTATACCACAACTTATACAGCGAAGTTTGTTTTTGTAACCAACCCACTGGCCCAATAGAAATAATATTGCAAGTGTTTCATGTAAGGAATATTGTAAATAAAAAAATCAGTGATTGCTTAACATTGATTTATTCATAATATTTATTTTAAAACACTTTCCCCCATCACTCCAAGCAACTTCTCTAAACATTCCACAATCCGGGTCTGTACCGAGTTCAACCTGGTCATCTCTGCAGCACATTTTTCCAAAGCCTCTGCACTTCACAGATAAGCCGCCAGCTGTTTTTCTTGTATGCCGCTTAGCTGTTCCCTGAATCTCTTCATTAAAAGACGCCTTCTTGGAAGCTTTTCTGAAACAAGTAAAAATGTGAATTATTTTCTACAAAATGTTATGTTAAACTACACAAACCTTAACTATATAAGCACTACACTGGCATAGGGGCAGGGTTTAATAATGGAGGTAAACAAACAAATGAAAGGTTCTGTTATGCAACTCAACAGAACAATTCACAATATAAGAATCATATATTTTCATATTTCTTAGTATACATGATTGCCAAATAACATACATCATAATAATGGGTGATGTCATTGTCATGAGACTAGCAATGCATGTTCCCACAAGTACAATATCTTTTTGGAGGCACCGGGTCCAATGCATACAGAGTTGGCATATATTCGCCCATGTAGTATAGGGAAACATTTTGAAATGAGTTTTCTATTGCCAAAATGTATATGGTAATAACATTTATGAAGAATGCAGCACGTACATTTCAATGCTAATGGTATTGGTACTAGTCACATACACCCATATAATTCATGATTTATTAAAATTTTTAATGGTTCATTCTGCTTCCTATGTACATATTGATGTTTAGTTGGGTACAGATACATTTCTTGTACTAGAAAATATAATTGTTAAATTGATATTCTAACGAATTGTTAAAGACTCATTTTCTTTGTGAACAATTCAGAAGCAGCAATGTTTCTACTTATATGGTTTTATTTCATTAATATACAATGATTAGAGGTACTCGAATTTCGTTAAAAGCGATTTCACGAAATTTTACTAATGATTTTGGAACTTCATTCTAAGCACTTACAAATGTGTTTCCAAATGCCTATTTTGATGTTACAGCATTTCGTTTTCACGAAATAACTGGCGATGCCGCGAAATTCATTACTATTTGCGATATTCTTGTTGTTTCACGAAATATCCGCGAAATGTCAGAATTTTAACGCGATATGAATATTAAGTTTCACAATTATACATTTGCCGCAAAACGTATTCGTTTAATAACCAAAACATCGTAAGCCATCTTTATTATGAGATGCGCCATAGATAAGTTGAAGCAAAATAAATACCAAACACTCGGCCGGAAAGCGACAACCATTTATCAGCGTTCCTAGCAGGATGTGGATGAAGTTATCCGTTTGGCCATATTTGTTTCCGTTGTTATATTGCTTGTAAAAAACAACAGAGAGGTTATGGGATTTTAACATCGCAATATGCTGTCATGTGAAATGACAAAATGAGGTTTGAAAAGATCCTACGTTCTATGTAAATAGTTAAATGTGAACGAAAATAGGTAGTTGCGGTTTGTTTTGTTTGAAGTTTACTTGGTTTACTTGATACTTCACAATGCCTAAGGTCGTATCAGTGTTTGAACGAGCTTAAGAATACAAGCATGAAGTGTAAATTTTGTAATACGGTAGTAGATTGGAAAAGGAAAGATTCTTGTGAAAAACACTGCAAACAACGAGCATCTCATTTAGAGAAGAAACAAGTCAAACATCTCCATCAGGTTGTGTAGTCAAAAGGCAAGTGACATTCAAGGATAATATTGTTCTCCATAAACGAGCAAATGAAATTAAAGTCAAATTTGCAAGCGATACAGTGCGTGCATTTGTTTCTGCAAATATTCCCCTAGAGAAGCTAGATCACCCAGCTATAAGGGAATGGTTAAATGAATACATGAAAGGTAAGTCAAGGAAATGTGTTACGGTTCTAACGTCCTAATAAACACAATTTGATGGGAAAGAGGCCGGAAAATGTGTAGTAAAACAAAATTAAAAGTAATGTGTATATAATCTACTAGATCAGTTCTACTTCTGTAAGGCTTACGCAGGAATCTAGTGATTGCTGTATCACATATCATGTACAGCTTTGTGTGTATCATGAAATTAAATAATAAGTAGAACAAATGCACTCATTTAACAAAAAAAAAATTTTTTTTTACCGAAATATACCACCGAAATCTCATAGTTGATTTACTGAAATCAGGCAGTTTTATTTACCATTTTTCATGGGCTCTAACAATGATTACTTTGTTCAGCAAGATCAAAGCTAATAAGCTTCATTCATGTTATGTGTAGTTTACAATCCTTAAAATGTATTACATTTGTATCTTAACTATCTTCAAGTATGAATGTTTAAATATATCCATTAATTTATTATCTACTCATAGTTATGGATCAATGGCAGCCATCAGGGGCTCTGAAGTGTTATGCGAACACTGCCACTGATTGAAATCTGCATGCAAAAAAATTACACTCTGAACAAACCTTTCTTGTTACCTTTACTGGTGCTGGCCATGGCACGTGCTGGTATTGGAAATGTAAGCACTGGTGTACATTCTGTAACAATACCTCTTAAGAGTACGAGGGAGATAATATTTTCTCGCACACGGTCAGTTGAAGTGGTGGGGTATTCCAACGTAACAAACGTACGGTTTCACACAGTTTGCAGCATTAAAATATTTTCTGAAGTAAAGAAAAAACAATTTCAAATCTGTGTTTCATTCCAAGTTGTATAGGATAGTTAATACGTAAGATTATAATATTAACAAAATTACCTCGAGCTGGCAGGTGTCATAGGATACACTTTGATGTAATGTAACAAACGTTACAAGAAATGACACACATTGTAAGTGTAGAAAAGTTTTCTCAAATCTCTGTTCTCTTTT
Organism: Bacillus rossius redtenbacheri; assembly: GCF_032445375.1. Classification (NCBI taxonomy): domain Eukaryota; kingdom Metazoa; phylum Arthropoda; class Insecta; order Phasmatodea; family Bacillidae; genus Bacillus; species Bacillus rossius. The sequence continues at coordinate 53,319 of NC_086333.1, read as the reverse complement.
TATTTCAATGCTATCGAAAAAATTAGATTTTAATTATAGAAAACTATGAGAACAAGTGTACGTAATGATTGTTTCTATTTAACATATACACACTGGAAAAAAAAATTCAAACTGAATGTAACAAACGTTACAGCTCTGTAACAAACGTTACACAGTCAAATAAAACCTTCACTCAACCTGTACAGCAAAAGTGTTCTTAAAACTGAACTTTCCTCGCACTTCCTGAGGCTTACGCAATTTGCACAATACCAAATCTGCAGAAATATCATCGAGATCATCATTTTGTGGATACACGAAATATGTGTTCTTTCCTTCTCTCCATCGCATGAATTGCACTTTCAATGTGTTATTCATATTATTAATTAAGATTACATGTCCAACGTAGTTCTGTCCAGTTTTTGGATAATGAACCATTACATAATCACCAATTGCTAGTTCTGCAGATTCTGTATTCACATCTGTTACAGTGGATGTAGATTTGCTTCCATTGTCAGTGTCATGAAAGATATGACACTGTTTGAATGGTTTATCATCACCTGTATTTGACAAGAGTATAGCTGTGTGTGGAACTGCAACCTTTACACACCGGGCTTGCTGTATTCCTACTGCTGGCAAAACATGTTCCCATTTTTCTTCATACTTGGCTGCTATAACTTCAATGTGACTGACAGAAACGTAAAAACAGTGTTACATCTTGGAACATCGTAAAACTGTTCAGCATTTTGGACAGTTGTAGAACTCTCTTCCATACAATGTGCTTGAGGGTACCTGCAACCCCATCATGTGGACCCTTGCCATGATATGACTCTTGATAGTTCCACTCGACATTGCATCCTACAATATTTGTTAAAGTACACATATATGACAGTACCTTTCGATTCTTGAAATGTTGAGCTGCCCCATCAGTCCAAAAATTAATTTTAGTAATGGATGAGCACATTAATGAGGACAAATAATTCAGTAGCACTTCTTTGAAAGCTGCAACTTCAGTGGTACGATGGTTCTGAGTATCATTGATGACTGCTTGACATACAGTTTTATTATCACTGTTTTCAGAGCACCGCAAGTAACACACTGCAGTGTATATTGTAGTTGAAGTTTCGGGTGAAGCATGGTTCCAATGTATTGCCATAACTTCGCTCTGGAATTTTGCTGTATAGTTCTCTGCAAAATCTGATAGGAAAATGAGTTGTCCTGGCTCTAGTGAATCCTTTTGCTGCTGTTGTTCCTTCCACTGACTTCTTTTATTATAAATGTGGCCAGTAAGTTGATTGAGTTCATACTTGAATACTGAAGACAATTCATTTAATGATAGTACTTTTTCGACTAGATGCCCACCTTCCCACTGCTTGATACGGACTTCATCACAGTCATCATCAATTTTCTTTGCCATTAGAGCTGCAATGTCACCACATCCTTCACATCTCCTCTTCATGCAATTTTTATCTTCTACGTTGCATACAGTTTCCTTCAGCAGTTCTGTGGTAGTTCTCGGTTTCTCATTTGTTTTCCATGGTGTTGAGGAAATCAGCAGCTGCATATTTTCACAGTATGGACAACAGCACACACACTGATCTTTATCAGAAACCAACTTAACATGCTTTGGTCTCATTGCAAAGAACATTGATAGGTCTATCTTTGCATCAGGATTGTGTCTTTGAAAAAATGCAAACGCCTCTTTTAAATTATACATGAGAAGCCTCTTTAGCTTGTGCTCCTTCTTTCCGTCTTCATGCACTGTAACAAAATCTTTCTTCCCTGGAAGAAGCTGTGAAATATCATCAGAGTTGTAAAATTCTTGAACTTTTGATGTAGTTTCTTCAGTTATTGCCAAGGAAGAGTGTCTGCTTTGTTTGACTGGCAGCAGTAGTACATGGAATGATTCAGCAAGTCGTTTCACAACAGTGGTTCGTTTTGTAGGGCTGTTAGGCAAGTTTCTTTGTGCTCTTTTGACTGCTTTTCCAAAATAATTCATACTCTTATATGGTGCACATACAGCAGTCTGCTCTGAAGTACACGAGTTTAAAAGTAACACTTTTTTTCTGTTTCGAAACTTCTGCACTCTTTTCCGAGTAGCCTCTTTCTGCTGCTTTCTGTGATTTGGATTTTGGTTGTTTTCTAACTTTCTTCATAATGTTTCGACATTTTTCTAATATTTTTGCATTTCTGTCTGGGCCCATCCGTGCTCTGTACTCCCGCATTCTCTGTGCAGCTGACTTTGGTGCTTTATTTTCCATTCTGAAAACACACACGCACACAGTGTTTTATCTTAATTATTTTATTATAATATCAGGTCCAAACAAACTATGCAAGCTACACTATGGTGCAATAAGTTTAACACTACTGCTTCCAAGTATCCATTTATAAACACACAAAACTACAAAATGCTAAAGATGGCTAACTTTGAAATTGTTGAATTTTGCCTTGCATTCAACACCTAATTGTAAACAAATACAACTTGGAAACTATTTACTACATAATTTCTAATCCTGGCCTAAGTCATTACTTAAATATTTTAGCCATTTAAGTCATACAAGTGTAACAAACGTTACAGTAATATTATGTAACGTTTGTTACTATTTTTGTAACGTTTGTTATGCATTTTTGCATATAACTACACAATTGAGAGGGATGAATCACCATCAGTTGTTAGAATACATAATAAGGGCAGATAATATGAAGTATCTTTTGAAAATGTACATTTGTTTTCATATAGCATTGTCAAACATAAGTTTTTTGTAACAAACATTACATAACCAAACACTTATCTTTTACAGTAAATATTTCTTTCCAGTAGGTTGTATTATTGTAAATTTTTGTATACACATGTACTAAATAAATTAGATTCAATACTGAAATAACATTTGGTTTCACAACATCAATTTTTATGGACATAATAGCAACACAACAAAGTACTGATACTAACCTTGTCAACTGTGGTGCATCCATCTTGTACTATGCATGCTGGGAAAAAACATATGCTGGTTCTATATTGAAAAAAAAAATATTTTTTATTTAAAGGCATACAGTTAAGAATCTTTTGGTGGGCAGTTACAATTATTTTTAAAATTTTCTCATTTTGTCCTTCTTTTCATGGAATGACCCTGGTTAATTTTTTCCTCGTAGGATAGAGCTTCATTCGGCCACGAGCGTGATCATGTGGAGATCCCGCAAACTAGTAGGAAAACAGAATGCCACCGAAGGGGGGGGGGAGGGTGGAGTGAGACAGAAAGACGAATGAAGTACGGCTGATAGGGGTGGGATGAGTCAGCTGTAGCAGCCAAGGCAACGGCTTGTGATGTGCTGAAGCACAAGAGAAGACACGACACTGGGCTATCACGCCCGTTTCACACAACCAGACAGAGCAGATAGAACATATATTTTTTTTAAAGGAATGCCGATTTTATGCTTAACTGTTTCGGCGTCCAAATTTATGCTTCGTGGATGTTACCACTTTGTTTAAATAAATCCGTACAACAGTTTTAGTACATAAAATATTACAAAGTAAATTTATCACTCATGTTTATTTTACATTTTACTGCAAGCGAAACAAAAAAAAATATAGAACTTTAGATATAAGTCTACATTACATACCTAATAGTTTAGTATTGACATCTGTCTGACAACTGCAGAACGAAACTTCTTATTTATACCTTTTTTAATACACTTGATGTTTCTGACTCGTGTTTAGTAACAAATGTACCGTTTATTTGTAGAGAATAAAACACAACATAATTTGTTAATAGTTTCAGAAGATAACAGCATATTATTCTCTGAAAAATTGGCAATCTCGGCACTTTCTGCATTACAAAATATCGGCTTGACCTCAACTTTTTCTGCTCTTATCGCGCGAGGTGGCGTTAATACCAATGGCGCGTCCTGATAGGCTGGAACAATTTTCCACTCTGTCTGGTCGGCGTTGTCTGGCTGACCCGAATTACTAGGCACTGGCTCAGGCAACGGAAGCTGAACTACTCCAGGAAATATTATTCTAATCAGTTTGCTAGTATACTATTTTCTACATGAACATTTGCTAATTGTTTCTCCAAATTTCGTTTCGAAGTTTAAAAAAAACATGAAGTCCTTGATTTTGATTGATAAGTCAAACAAGAATTTGTCTTTTTTTTTCCCGCAATACACGTAGATACTAGTTTCTATATTTTCTCTAAATCCAAATGTCCATACTTTAATTTTAACTTTAATTTAACTTTTATAAATTTATGTTGTGTATAATTAAGTATACCTTTTTTATCGATCAACATAATATTTGCTCCGTAACCGATTAAGTGAACTTAAAAGTGAATGTTATGGAATTACAGTATATTACACATAAATTATTATTATTGCAATCACAACTGGTAATCATAATTTAAACAGAACTACTATAATCTATTTCATTGTCCGAATTTTGATGTTTAGCTTGTGAGAAAGGTCTCTGTAAACAGGATTGCAAAGATCTTATTTTACCAGAAAACTATTGGACTGCCAGAAACTTTTTAAAAAGTGAACGTCAAAATTCGGACAACATGGACTTTATCTCAATGGAAGTTATTTCTGAATACAAAAAAATACCATATTGGTTTTTCGTAATTGAATGACAGTTCACTATATAATCATTGTGTTATGTTGAAATTGAGCCAACTTCTTGCTACAGAAATAAAACGCATGTCTCTTCTCATATAACGTAGAACATGGTCGTGGTAACTACCCACCTATATACTACCTCTGAAGGTACAATTACTGAACTCGCATTTGCGGTAGCCTGGGTTTCAATCCTTTTCCAGCGAGTCTTGTTATATTTTAAGTAGTGTATCTATATTGCGGCAAATTTTGGACTAAATTATATATGCCGTTAAGAGCCATGGCCGTCTATGGTGGAAGGCCGCGGCCTAAGGTGTGGGAGGGCTTGCTGCCTGTCGCTCAGTGGCTGTTCTGTAATTGAAGCTACCGTATATCTAAATATGATACAGAGACTATAACAGCTAATGAGCGACCGCAGCCTTCCAATAAAGATGCCCACGAAAGAGCCCATCGAAAATTAATATTGAAACACGTAATTAATTTGAGTGAAAAATTATGTATTACTTTAGATTTTTTTCGTTCATGTTACGTAGCGTTTTCTTTCGATAGGCTAGTCATAGGTTCAGCAACTTAACCAAAGTAATTTTACTCTTGGTTATTGAGCACAATATATATATATAGAATACATATAGAGTTGACATATATACACAACGAGTATCTAAAAAAGAATACAAGACGAAAGCCTAATGACCACTTTACTCATAAATCGAGTTACGAACATCCGAAAATTGAATTTTCCATATCTTGAAATTAACATCACCAGTAAGTAAACTGTGGCATATGATTTTTTAGGAAGGAAACTTTACACCTTCAAACGTGCTTTGTAATGCCTGCCCTGGTTTTTTATTTATTATTAGCTTTTCAGGTGATAAAATTTGCTAAAACAGAAATGCCGTTATATTCATTGAAGGATGTTCATTACAACCCACGTATCTAGTGGTGAAAAATTTGCGTTCTACAAAATAATCAGACGTAGTGCAAGTTATTCAAGAATAGGAAAATTTGATTTTTGGGGGTTTAAAACTTTGAATCCATTTACGAGAAAAGTATTGGACACAGGTTTTCGTCTTGTATTTTCGCCGGGAATATTCTGCCAGAATTTGTCAGTATGTTTTAGATACACGTTGTATATAGAATACATTAAAAAGTTTACATATATATATTTATATATAATACAGTAAAAAATTTACACACATAATATATAGAATACATTACTAACTTTAAAAATGTATATAGGCTAGAATACTTTAGAATGTTGACATTCCATGTTCGGCCCTTGCAAGAATCAAAGTTTTACAAATCGCATCGACAAAATAATAAGTAGAGGAGAAGGTCCAAAAACGGGCTACCACTTTTATTTTTTTACCTACAGATTTACCTGCTCACTAAAATGAATTATTTTAGTGTCAGTTACTTCTAAAACATTCCTGAAAGTGATATCAATGTTCAAAATGCAAATTAACAGTTTTAGTTATCCAAAACCACATGTTTATACAAAGAGGTAAAAAGGTTAGTTTTTCAGTGGTGGTCCAAATATTGGCTACTCCTAAAGAAAGAAGAAATAATCACATAAAAAATTAAAAAAAAAACACAATTTTTGTTCAGAAACTCTATTAACTACTGTCTTTAAACCACTAAAAATTTTAATTAAAAATAAAAGCACATTTTTCATTTTTATTATTTTCCATTCCAGCACAATCAGAATGTGCCCAATCTTCACAATTGTAGCACTGAATCCACACTTCCCCTCTAACGTCATCTGAAAAGAGTCCATCACAGAAAATACATGCTGCATTGTCGTCGCCAGGTTTATCCCTAGAGGAACCGCTAGCTGGTCATCACCACTGTTGTCATCAATTGGAGGGTGCCTGTGGTCTTCTTCCGAGTCCGACACATCTTGTTGAGCTTTCCTCTTTGACCTTTTGGGTTGGCTTGTTGCTTTTGACTTCTTTCTCTTTGCTTGAGCACTTGATTCCACGTTCACAATTTTTCGACTGTTGTTCAAGGCTGCACGCTCCACACTTTTCTTCAGTTCTTCTTTGTAGGGAGATCCAGTTATGATGCAAGTCTTTGCACTCTTACGACCTCGATTGCTCTTTTTCTTTGCGACAATGGGAATCGGAGCTACTTCATATGGACTAACCTGTTTGGATGTTGAAGCTTGAGGGTTTGGTTGTTTATCTGGGGTGCTAAAAAGTTGATGCTTATTTATTGATCGTTGATCCACTTTTTGTGTAGTGGAATGGTCAGGAAAATTGACAGAAGTTGCCGCAGAAAGTGATGGGCTGCAAGTTTTATCAGCTTCCTGTGCAGCAGCCAAAAATTCACTGTCTGAGAAAATATGCTTATCAAGAGGGTATATCCCCGTTGCTCTGAAACCATTCACAGCAATCTCTCCAGTCTGAACTTTCAGGTAGGCTTTGCCAAAGAGCTCCATTGTGTCATTTGGTGTGACAGGGCGGTTAGAATGCCTTAACCATTTTCTAATTTCCTCACTGTAGTGAGCCTTCAATGGACCCATGAAACTCTTGTCCAGTGGTTGGAGTTTATGGGTTGAGTGAGGAGGGAGACACACAATGGTCACAAAGTTAGCCCTTGCCAAGTCAATTACTTCAATATTTCGCACATGGCTGTAATGGCCATCCAATACAAGAAGCACAGGGGATTGTTCAGTTGGTTTAGTGCGTTTAATAAATAAAGACAGCCATTCGGTGAACAGATGAGTTTGCACCCAGCCAGATGGGTGGGCCCTTCCAATAGTCCCAGGAGGAGGACCTTTCATAAGCGTTGTGGCCATATTCACCCTTGGTAAAATCACATATGGAGGAATGAAAATCCCAGAAGCACTCATGCAAGCAATAACTGTGATGGTGCTACCTCTTTCAGTAGATGTCAAGGCAGCCACTTGTTTTTTTACCTTTTCTTGAAATGACTGAAGGATTTTTACTCTGAACTATTGTCAAACCGGTTTCATCAACATTGAAAACTCTGTCTGGGGGAAACTTAAATTTGTCATAGAGCTCTTCCAACATATTGAAGAAGGCTTCAACATTTTCTTGGTTGAAGCCAAGGGCTCTAGCAAATGAGGTCCCACATGGTTTTCGTAGAGATAAACGATCTCTGTGTCTTTTCATGAACAAATCAAGCCATGACCTACCAGCTTCCTCAGAATCTTTCCAGGGTGTTTCCAGGCCATTCCGAATGGCTAATTCAGAAGCCAGACGCCTCAAATCTTTAAGAGTGCATCCAAAAAAATGTTTCTCCATGTCGAGCAAGTAATCCACAATCTCAAGTTCCAACTCTTCCCCTAATAAAGTTTTCCTGCCCAGCTTGACTTGAGCAGCTTGGGCGGGCTCAACATCAATTTTTTTACTCAAAGTTTGGAGAGTAGTTCTAGGAACATTAAAAATTTTACTTGCCTTCAAAGTTCCCATCTTGCATTCACGAACAGCTATGATGGCTTCCTCCATGTTGTGTGCATCCCATTTCAACCTCACATTCTTTTTTTCATATTTGTCCTTCGTTCTGGGCATCCTAAAAACAGATTTAAAAAAAAATTAAAAAAGTTAATTCTCCTACTTTGTGCTATAAATTGATTGTAACAAAACATTTTTTAAAACACAGATTTGTCTATATTTGCTCAGAATCGAAGTTAATATTTTTATATTAATTCAAGTCAATATTTTTTTTCCTTCGAATTCATTTAAAATTTGCGACTGCATGGTCTAAAAACGGGCTAACATTGTTGGTCCAAAAACGGGCTAGCCTGATTTTAGACCATCAATGATAGCCCGTTTTTAGACCATCCACTACTTCAAGTTGGCATTACTGGCAGCCATTAAAAAACAATCATATCAAGCACAGCAGCTGCTCTACAAGAAGCTTAGATCATCTACTTTCAGATGAGGTTGAATTAATATACCTAACTGAATAATTAAGAAAAAGAGAAATTTAAATTCACCTACCTTGAAAAGATTGGAGTTCCTCAAAAGTAGGTTTTTTGATTAAACAATTCGCTACAAACCACGTGGGCCAAGGGCCGCGGCCATTTGCTCACTACTGTTTTCCCGCTTCTTACTGTTTCTTTTTGTGCCATTCCCGCGCATGCGCACAACTCTCTTCCCCCACTTTCAGCAGGTAGCCTGTATTTAGACCCTAGCCCGTTTTTGGACCTTCTCCTCTACTGTGTGCAGAAAAGATAAAAAATTATGGAGTATATATTAAGAAAACGATATGAAATGAATTTACAGTAGGATAGGTCTTACAGTAAAGTACACAAAAACACATTTACTATGTACTTCTTGCATCAGAGAATAGCTTTGGCAAAACCTTGTATTCATTCAAACCTTCTTTTGAAAGTTAGCCTATCTGTGTACATGCATCATAGTTAAAACAATTTTTTTTTTTTCAATTTATACAGTTAAAAATAGTAAGGAACATAATCACATATCATTATAATTTAGGCAACTATTCTATATGTAAATTAATCATGAACATACCTTACAAAATGGCGGATTTTAAAGCATGCTAACTTATAATAGGCCTACTTATACATTTTTATATTGAACCCTACAATACCGCACATAACATATATTTTGTGTTAAAGTTACAAGAACAGTGAGATATTTAATTACTAACAATATGTACACTCATACAATTATGATTGCTACAATGAATATTTCAATCAACATAAAATAAAACATCTGTTGTTTGAGTTAATATGCACACAACTGGCACTTGTCAAAGCTCAACTAACCAAGAAATGTTTTCATAAATCGTACGCATCTAGGTACATAAATACATAACGAAGTAGCCGTTTTATTACATTATTCTACTACAACGCTCAACGCACTCATTATGTTGGCAGCAAAAATGAATGACACTGTTGTCAGTCAAAGTAAAGCTGGCTGGTATTGTACGACAAGAGGTAAGATGATACTGAAAAATAAATGAGCAGTATAAAAACATAATATGTTTTCTAAATATTAAAGTAACACAGTTTACTTCATGCTAATAAACTTAGAGTGTCCTTTACAAATTATTTAATAGGCAACTGTTTGCAAGGATATTATAACAAACAAATTTCCTCTGAAAAGAAGGAATAAATTATACTAACCCTTAACATTTTAATACCCTCGTGAAATGATTAAAATTGCATGTTTCATATTTATTTCCGAGTATGTACTTCATAAAAAAAATATGTTAATGCTTCTTGAACACGTTATTAAAATTAGTTCACTACGGCTAGGTGAGTTCTGGCAGCGTTATTAGTTAAATGATCTGAAGAAAATCAATTATAAAAGATTTGTGAAAACTAACAAAAACAGAAAAACCTGCCAAAACAAAAATTTCACCTACACCAAATTATAATTGAGATGTCTGCCCCTGCCGTGTACGCCTGACATACTGTTATGAAAGTGGTCTTTAGACATCAGTTAATGATTTCAATTTAAAACACAATAAAAAGTACACAATAAAAAGTGCCAACAAAATTGCAGTGCTGTAATCAATGCCAATATACGCCACATTCGAAACAATGTAACACAGTACAGACTAACATGTCTTCATTATCTACAGAAGCTATTTCCTTGCTTTGCAAACCACGCTATTATCTTCCGCATGTTTCCTTTTCTTCAAAGCCTGTTGGGCATCCATAATGTAAGGCGGATCCCGTATCGGTAGTGAACATCGGTGGCGTGGATAGACAAGCTCAGGAAGAAGGCATTCTAAATAGAATCTTTGTAGCTTCTCTTGCATCTCATCACAACAAAACATGTCGTCTCTGTATATAATCTCTACTTTAATCCCCAGCGGCGTCCAGACACCATAGTAACACTTATTTTGTTTGGTAATGTGCAATTGTCCTTGAATTTGAAAGAAATGCTTGTGTTCTGTTGTGTTGTGTTGTGTGATGCTCGGTATATCGAGGCCTTCTGCACTGCTGTTATCAATTTCAAAATTTTTGCTCAAATTTTTTGGCGTAGTTTCACATTTCCTAGTTTCACATTTTTCACCAAGTCTTTTAACTTGTTAGTATAATTTCTTAGAATGTGATTTGTACACTCTTATCTTTTCCACTGTAAGATAGTCTTGCTTGCAGAATTTTTGAATATACACTTGCATCTCCATCAGCAATAAGAATTCCATATTTTACACCATACATCTCCATGCTATATGCAAATCCATTGACGACAATATCAGCTTCCATACTGGACGAGCTGCCAGTGAAGTTCTTGTAACAGGAATGTTTTTTAACCGGAACACCTGCGTTTTCAGCCCTCGTGCATAAAGTGCAATACTTATTCCTTCACCCTAAGAAAATTACTTTTCCAGTTCGATAACCCACAATGGCTGCCTGCAACGAAAAAGAAATGGTCACGTGATGTCAGTTAACTCATCAAAAAAAATTAATTTCATTGTGTTAGCATAGCTGTGTGTGATTACATGTGACAAAACATGATCAAAATAGTCACAAACATTCAGTTTACAATGGTATTTGTATATGTGAAAGATGTATGAATAACTATGGTTCAATTAAAATTTATCTTAACAATTTTTAAATATAGTAAACCTTATGGAGGAGGTAGCAGTGAACAAGAATTTAGACTTTGGGGCTCGTAGGCTGGCACCATCCCTGAATTATTGAGACGTGATGTGGAACTCTACATTACAACACTACCGGTCTTGGGGGGGGGGGGGAGGATGCGGCAGTTCTCCATGAAAACCCCTCCGGGAAACGAACCCGGATTACCGTGAAAATTGTAGGTTTCCAAATTCAAATAATGCAAATTTGTTCCTTCGTATTAGTGCACCTTGAAGGGAAGTTTTGTGCACATTCTTAAATTATATGCTAACATATGAGTTATTCTATATATGGTAGGACTAATAATTCAAACTGGGTTTGTGCAGTCGATGCGTCTGTAAGCCGCAGAATTAAATTAGCCGCTATCTAATGTTTTCCTCGTTTATTATACTGTTGTGAAGTATACAATTATTTACAGTGTTACCCAAGGGACCCGCTTGCCTCGAGCCTTTTTTCTAATTAATAGGCATGACAGATACGGAGTGATAAGGGCAGTTCTGCTAGTGTAGAATCCTTTATTCGCTGAGCACATTATTAGCGTGCAGTGTTTACGAAAAACCCAGGTTTTTCATGAGACTTTCGGCGGTGACTTTATGATGTAGACCTATGGTTGGGCAAGTTTTGCAAAACATGAGAGCATGTCCGTCGAATGGTTTCGTATGAAGGCGTTGCAGTAAGTGCTTAGCAAGTGGCTAATAAAATGTAAACTTTTACTTTTTTTCTGAATTGTTGAACATATTTATTTTTAGCGAATTTAGCTTTACATAATTAATTTGGGAACATTAAAAACCTTGCCAAAGTGTGCAAGTTGTAAGATTTTAAAGAGCCTTGCGGATATTTGATGGAATTCACTGTAGCACAATTTTTGCTCATGCAGGTGCGTTCCTTACGGTATTAATTAGTTACAAATTATTTTACTAAATACTATTTCTTACAATTTTATGGAACAAAAATATCTGAAACATTTATTCCTTTCTTGAATTCATGAAATAAAAATTAAATGAAAAACTCACCACGCCAAACAGAGAACTGTAATTGTTCCTAAACGATCATTTAGGCCAACTTCCGTCTGCGTACACTTTTAGAACAGGTGTAACGCAGTTTCGCACTGCGTAACTAAACTACTACCAGACAGCGCCCCTGGCTATCTGAGGGATACCACCCGCAGCACAGGGGCGCGCAATGTTCGATTTCTGCGCGCCGGACGGCAATACTTCGGGGCCGCTCGGGCCGCTTCGACTCCGCCCGGCTTCGCGGGCTTCGTCCGGAACCACCAACGATGACGTACTTCCGCCGGCGGGTATCCAGACTGTTCCTCGGTCGGGCCCCGGCGGTGTATATAAACCGGCCCAGCCAACGCTTCGGCAGGCAGTCTCCGACTGGCCCAGCAGCGTGAACCTGCAGTGACTACCATCTACACCACCGGCCTCCTCCGTCACGCTGCCCGACGACGTGGCGACCGCTTCAGGAAGAAAACGGTAAGTGCCGTCGTCAGAATCTAAGTCTGTAAGGGACTCTGAAGATTTTTCAACCCAGTAGAAATATTACAAGTCCACGAGGGACTTAGAATAAATTCAAGTCGCAGTTGTTTGGACTTAGAATTTTCACAGAGTGAGGAAATAGAAATTTGCCTCGTCTGTAGAATGAAGGGAACTGTCTCGTAAAGGTTACGGGATAAGTAAAGTAAATGTTTAACTGGTTTTGAAAGTAGAACGGCAGTGGGGCAGCGTGGCAAGAGACGGAGGAGAGGTCGAATACCACATAACGTAAAGTATACCAACTTGCAAAACGTTGAGGCTTACCGTAACGTAACCAACGTAGTTTTACGTAACGGTTTCAACTGAACTGTTATAAGTTCCCGGACTACACGATCACTCCTGATAGAACTTCAAAACGCAGCAACTTCGTTGAACGGCTGACGAGCCGAGTAATGATAAAGACTGTTCGCCGCAATATTGGTGGGGCGTCATGACCGCTGTCAGTAACCAGGAGACTGTTGAATACTACTCGCTGAGTGTAAGAACTTGTGTGTAAGAACGTGAACTGTTTAAGTGTCATAAATTAGGTATTGGTACTTACACCAGAAACACTGTGTAACTTTAAAGAATCAGACCACGATGAATGAGAACGTAAACTAGTTACGTATAATATAAACTGCACTATAAGAGATTTCATGTCAGTTATCCTTAATAATGTCTTTCATATTTTCATATTCTCTAATCGTAATTTGAATTGTTTGGCAATGTTAAATTCCTGTTAGCACAGTTAGTTTACGTAATAGAATGTGCCCAAAAACCAATTGATTTAATGTTCATATTTTTCTGCTAATAGAATTTGCTGTTTGTCTTATAATAAGGCGTTAACTTAATGTGTGTGATTTATATTTGTGATCCGATATTGTTAATTATATATTTCTGTTCACAGACATCATGGGCACTTGCTGTAATCTTCCAAATAAGAAATCAGAAAGGTGCCATATATGAAAATGCGTGTATTGAAGGATATGATGTTGTTATTACCAGTTTTGTTAATAAAAGCACTTTTGTTTCTCGAACTTTAGAACCTCTTTCTGAGATTTCACCCCTTGTCCTCCCGTCCTCCCGGACTGGAGGTAACACAGGTATTCCATTTTTGTCCATTTCCCCATGTTCCACAGCTAATTTCGCTTCTTCTTCAGCAGCACGCTTCATTTCCTCAAGAGCTGTGTTCTCGAAACCATCAAATGCTTTATCTTGATTTGTTTCGAATATTTTCGCTGCTATACTTGGTATATTCATCGCTGATGTTAGTTCAGTTAAGACAGAAAACCCATATCCTAATGCGACACATCCCGCAACAGCAGATGTGTTAACACTCATTTTATCGGAATCTTGCGCATCAGTGCTAACACTCGACACCATGTTGCATATACAACATTTGAAGGAGAGAACACTTCGTAGACCACGTCGAACTTCCTTAAAAATATACATTCACTGAATTTGCAACTGAATGGCCTATGATCGTCTAACTCTCTGATTGTTTTTAAAAGATGATTGATTTCAACAATACGTCTACCAGTGATTTTGAGCGCAATTGAGTCTTTAGTAAAACAACCTAATTCCACTACAAAATTTTCATTACTCGGTAAGTTGACTTCACCAGCGGAGCATGGCTGTGGCAAGTCCGTAACATTTTCTAAGTTTAGCAGTGGAAATCTGATTTCATCAGTGAAACATGACATTGGCAAGTTGACTTCACCAGTGGAGCATAGCAGTGGCAAGTTGGCTTCATGTGTAGAGCATGTTATTGGTAAGTTGACTTGACCAGTGGAACATGGCAATGACATATTGACATTACCAGTGGCAAGTTGACTTCACTTGTAGTGCATGGCTGTAGTAAATCATCTGCTATTGTGATGGTAGCTTCCTTGTATCTGATAAACAAATGAAAAATGTGATCAAATGCATTCTGTTGAAGCAGTATGATTTGGTATGTTCAGGTGCAGGTGGAGCCAGACGAAGGCACTATCCGGGTCATTTACCAAAGGTGCCTGACCCTGGAGGACCTTGACCCTTACCTATAACACCATATTTTAACCTTTATCTTGGTCTACATTTACCTTCACCTCGAATTACCTTGGCCTATACCCCGAACACCGCACCTAAAACCAAACTGAAAGATTTTTGGCTTGTTTGGGTATGTATTAAAGATCAAGGTCACATAGTCGTGTATGTATTAATAAAAAGTCACGAAAATGAAATATTGTCAGTAACATTAAATTTGGGGAAAGACAATATTTAAAAATGTTACGTGTTATGGGGTCAAAGGGTCAGTCTCTTGGCGTAGTGCAGCATGTATGTATAGGCGTAGGTGAAGCACCTTTATTGACTCAGTTTGCATGAGTCATTTAGGCAGTCTCGGTTTTTCGCCAAAATGAGCCCAAAATCCTCCATGTTGGTTTTCGGTAAGGTAATAGGGGTCGAGGTCAAGGTTAGAGGTTAGTGTTAAAGATCTGGGTCACGTTCTCCACCTGCATTCAAACATGCTAAATGTTACTAAGATTACTTTCTTGTGTAACTAGAGAATTTGACTTGAAATAAATTAATGTTGTAGATAAATTCAAACCTATAATGTCGGTTTTTAAATAAATTAAATGAAATTATACAGATGCTTTGAATAGTAACAGACTATTAGCTTCATTTTGAATACAAATAGTGAACAAACGGTGAGCGATTGTTAGTTTCGCTAGTGGCTAAAGTATTGGCGCCTACGGAGCTGTATTTGATGTTCTGAAACATTGTCAGATAGAGTTATAAAGATAAGTATTAGTAAAGGTTGTTCTTAAATTTAATTAAGATCTTCGGGGTATCGAATTGCTTCGAAGCTGTAGGTTCCAACAAGTCTTTGAGCACATAAACTTTCAAGTTATTTTCCACTAATAAGTTTTTTAAATTTACTATATAAAATATGTCGGAATTTATTTTGAAATAAAGCATAGTCTTAGTAGAAAACCACATATGATACCACAAATTAACGATTAATTGTTAAAGAAGCTGGAATAGTACCTTAGTAGTCATTGCAATTTGTTTTCTATTCATCTGTTCATGCAGTGAAAATTAAGATTTTTGTAATGTACTCGCACAAAACAGAACAAGAGTACAAAAAGGCTTCACCACCAAAAGTAGTACACACTAAATAATTGAAGCTATAGCAGCTCGTAAGATTCGTTTACCGTGCCAGAAAGTTTGAAATACTCCTCACTTACAAATAAGTGTAACTATGTTACACCGCATACTGATACAAACATTTTGGGACCAATAATATTTTACGATGTAATTATAATATTCTATTAAACTGTACTCCTCCCCCGTGTATCCGGCATCCAGTTATCCGGAACTACAGTTGAGGAAAACATCTGCTGGCCCGTACAACCTCACAACACGATGCCCTCCTCCCTTTCCTTTTTCCCCTCCGTCAAACCCATAACACCCATTCACTTGCCTTTTATGGTAGACGCGGTAGTTGCTTACAGCGCTACACCTTATCTTTCAAGTCGCACGTCGACCTCGGCCGGCCGCTAGTGCTAGATAGTGAACTGGCAATGCAGTTGTGCCGTATATATTTTGGACGTTTAGTATTTGTTTATACTGTGTTATGTGATGTCAGCAACAATTAACATTAATGTGTGTCCAGATGTAGCAATCCAAAATATGTATTGACCAAAAAGAGTCCTAGATAAATGTTTTAAATTCTTTAAACTCATGTTTTTAATATATGTGATATATAATTGCTATGCTATGCTTATTTGATAAGTTTCCATTCATGTGTGACATTTCAAGAGTAGTATTGCATAAGGCTGTGTGAACGTTCGAAATTTCGAACTCGAACCAAACTTTAAATTAGTTCGGTTTGAGTTCGTTTTTTGTGACAACACTAGAACTTGTTAGTTTCCACATTTTAATAATACTAGAACCTCGCTGGTGTTCATAATAAACCCGCTGGAAAATGGTCCAACGGCTTTCTTCTTCATCATGACAACGCGCCATGCCACAAGTCGCTTTTGATTCGTGAGTTTTTGGCCGCTAAAAGTCTTCCTGTCTGTCCACATCCGCCTTACTCACCGGGTTTAGCACCATGCAACTTCTGGCTCTTCCTAAAAATAAAAAAAATGTGTTAAAAGGGACACGTTTTGACACCATTCCTGACAATGAGGCCATGACGGAGCAGCTGAAAGCCATTCCAAAAGAAACCTTCCAGAAATGCTTCCAGTCATGGATTCAACGTTGGGATAAGTGTTTTTCTAGCCAAGGACAGTACTTTGAAGGAGATTAATTTTAATTTAAGGTAACTTTTTTACTTTGTTTTTAATAAAATAATTCACAGTATTTTTTGATCATACCTCGTATTTAAGAATCCTAACCATTTTTTTGAATTTATTACAAATTTGATTACTATAAAAATTAATTAATAAACATGAATTCACAAAATTATTACTTAAAAATAACAGTTCGGGGTTCAATTCAATATTGATTAATTAACTATAAATCTTTGTCACTGTTGAAATACACAGAAAATTTGTTTAGTAAAGATCAAGTTACTACACGCCCAAGCCAACTGTGGTCCCGGGAAAAATGTGAACTACCCAAGGTCAGACGGACCCCTCCCTACGCCGTCAACCCTTCCGCCACACTGTCCCCTCCCTTTCCCTAGTCCGCCTCAAGGGTCGAAGCGCGTCATGTCGCGGGTGGGACGGCAAGTAGAACTGTTACCATAAGTCACGACACAGTGCGCGGATACGGGAGTATAGCTGTTCAAGTATTTCACGGATCCTTTGAAAGCGGAGCAAGCTTTCGAAGCGTGCGTGACTGTAATATAACGTGTATTGACAAATGGCATCGGGCAGTACAACAAAACACAAAACTATACATAGCCAGTGCAGGGAAGTGATTAGCAATGTGATTGCATTTTGTGATCAGGAGAAGGCATCAGGCAAACTTACCCATCCATTATGTAATGCAACAAAGCGTGCGGCTGCAGCGACAGGGAAATCGAAAGGAACAATATGCAAAATTAGAAAAGAAAGTAAAGAAGCCGCTATCAGTGAGGGAATTTTGCGCACACCAGGAAAGAAAAGAAAAGCAAGTAGTAACAAGATATCGGTTGATGAGTTTGACCTTGGGGTAATACGGTGCACCGTAGTAAAACAGTTTTATACGGTGAAAGAAGTGGTTCCAACACTTAATAAGCTTCTTACAGTGTTACAAGAAGAAATAAATTTCCCTGGACGAAAAGAAACTTTGAGAAAAATCCTGCATAAATTGTGTTTCCGGTTCAAAAAATGCAAGAATAAAAGGAAAATATTAATGGAAAGCAACGACGTTGTTGCTTGTAGGGGCAAATATTTACGTTGAATGAAAGCAAATGAGCAGTCTGATGAAAAGGAAAAAAACAGTTGTGTACATTGACGGAACCTGGATTCACCCGACGTACACAGTAAGCAAGTTTTGGCAAGATAACGAAACACCCGGTGTTTTGAAGAATGACAGCGCTGGTCAACGTTGGATAATCGTACATGCAGGTTGCGATCTAGGTTTCATTCCAGGTGCATATCTCATTTTCAAGTCCAAAGGTAAAAGTGGCGATTATCACGACGAGATGAACTTCGCAAACTTTTCCAGATGGGTGCAAGACAAGCTTCTTCCAAATCTGCCTGCTAATTAGTTGGTTGTAATGGATAATGCCCCTTATCATTCCGTTCAGTTAAATAAGCCACCAACAGCCGGTACAAGAAAACAAGATATCATCCAATGGTTACAGAACAACAACATTCCGCATGACAATGATATTGCAAAATGTGAACTCATCCAGCTCGTTCGTGGTCGACGTCCACCTCCCAGGTTTCGCATAGATGAGATGTTAGAAGAACATGGGCATGAAGTAATAAGATTACCACCATACCACTGTGAGCTTAATGCTATTGAGTATGTATGGAACATTGTGAAATCACGTGTTGCTGAAATAAATGTCGCTCAATCATCACGTACCATTGAAAACATCACAACAGAAGCAATCAATACCATCACCAAAGAAGAATGGCAAAATGCTATTTTACATGTAAAACATACAGAAGCAGAGTACTGGACAGGTGACTGTCTAATGTAGCACGAAATTGAGAAAAATGTTGTTAACTTTGGCGAGTCCAGCTCAGACAGTGAATGGGACTTTTCGGACAACAGCAGCACATATTCCAATGGTAACATAACAGGAATTGAAGAACTAAATGGCTGAGTGGGCGTTTGTTACATGCACTATGCACGAAACTGTGTTGAAATGTTTCTTGCATTTTTTTCATTAATTAATCACACAAACAATATTTTCTTTGATTATAGGCAAATGTATACCGACATGTATGTTAAATATGGTGCTCAGTGAAATAACTATTATAACACAAACGGTACGATGTGATGCTGTGACACACTTTGGTACAAACTGTGACATCTTCGTAGACACTGTGTTTCGTTGTTTCATACGACTGTACCTTCAGCTTATCACAACATTTCTTACTGCACGACTGCGCTTCATGGCCATCGTTTCATCCAGGTATTATGCTTACATGTTGCGTACACTTATGAACGCATGTGTTTACTCCTTGCTTCCACAGCTAACGGTATTCCCCTACTGCCAACTCCTCTCTCACTGCGACACCAGCGCTCCTGTCACTCCCCTCCTCGGGACCACAGTTGGCTTGGGCATGTAGTAGGATTGATCATAGTAAATTAGTTTTTAATTTAATATTATTTAATGTGTACATTAGATGTGATTGAGCATTCTAATAGACTGATTTTGTAGCTCTGAAAATACCTCCTTATCATTGAGTTTGTGCAATAGATGCTGCCAACTGGCTACATAGACATACTACAATGCATTCATAGGCATTGATAATGTTGTGCCCTCGAATTAATTAACAATGACATCATATCTGCCGCTCCGCGACGAATAATCTAAATAAATAGCACGGTAATTCTTAACATTATAACCATAGTACCACAAAGCGAAAAAAAATAAATATATTCCATGCACTGGATTTGTTTTAACTTTTTTTAAATTAGTATAATCTTAGTTGGACTTTACCTTTTTTGCATGCACGAGGGGCTTATAATTATAATACAATGTGTAATTTTGTTAATCAAATAATAATTGGTGACAAATAATTACCCTGTCAAACTAATCATGAAAAGCATTATACCAGAAAAAATATTCAGTTACACAGCAGTAGTATATATTGGGGGCTCCTGCGGCAGGCTTTAAGGCTGTGGATTGATGATTGTCTGTCCGCCATCTTGGATTGTGACGTCACGGCGGCCATCTTGGATGGTAGTGACCTTGACCTTGACCCCGGCGGCCATTTTGGATCCACCATCTTGGATCCGCCATCTTGGATCCGCCATTTTGGATGACGTAATTGTGTGTTCTCGAACTTTCCGGTGATGTGTTTTCCGCCATTTTGAATTATGACGTCACCGTTGCAGTTTCCGTTACGGCCGCCATCTTTAACTTTTTTATTTATTATCCAATTTTAATGAATTTTTTTTAAATTTATAAAAAAAATAATAAAATTTTAATAAAATATTTATAAAAAATATACTTTTACGACACGGAGTTCGGAGTCCTCGGTTCGAACCCGGCGAGTGCAAAAAAAAAATATTAAAAATGGCAACCGATTCTTCCCCCGCGGTGGGTGCAGGCAGACTGACTCCCACCACTTTTTTTCAACGCATATATATCGTCACCCAGTATGACGTCATGTCCGCCATCTTGTCTTCGTTGCTGGAGACCACCATCTTGTTTTCGTCGGCGAGAGTGCGCTGACGCCATGTTAGTTTAATTCTTACCCGCTAGAGTGCAGTAATCATTTATTACTGTGACACCCGCCATCTTGAAATTTGGCCGCCATCTTGAAAATCCGTAATTATTTAGCTAGGAATTCGGGAAAAAGTTCAAAATTCATCAAAAAATTAACTTAATAGAATTCTGATTATATCGATTCCCGTCCTTGGTTTGAAACCGCTAAGAGCAAAAACATAAAAAAAAACATCAGATCCTTCCTCCACAGAAGCCACCTACAGACTGACCTACCTCCACCAATAACAAGGTATTTACCATCAGCTGGTATGACGTCATGTCCGTCATCTTGTCTTCATCCGCTGGAGACCACCAACCTGTTTTCGTCCGTTAGAGTGTGCCGATACCATGTTAGTATAATTTTCTGGGCACCATACCATTGTCCTCAACTGTTGGCATTAAACTTTGTCATTGACCTTGAACTTTGACCTTGACCTTGAAATTTGACCTTGACCTTAAAATTTTACAGTACCTTGATCTTTGACTTTTAACCTTGATGAACATCATGGATCCGTCATTGTATGTTCACTACATGCTACCAGGAGCTACCACATGCTAGCGATCATTGCCAACATCATGTTTTCGTCTGCTGGAGGACACATTATTGTGTGTACGCGTCTTACCATCATGCTAGTTTTATTATAACCTGCTACAGTGCAGTAATCATTTATTACTGAGGTGCCCACCATCTTGAAATTCGGCCGCCATCTTGAAATCATGTAATTATTTAGTTAGAAATGCGGGGAAAATTCCAAAAGTCACCGAAAAAATCAATTATTAATTTCCAAATTGAATCGATGGATTCCTGTCCACGGTTCGATTCCTGACCAGTGACAGTTGTAACTAATTATTAAATAAATTTTAGATTCTGTTTTCCATTGCCTTTCGCGGAGTTAATTAATCATTCACTCTTCGAAAAAAACTCAAGTCAATATACCTGACCAACGAATTAATACATTACCGATTAGCCTATTATGAAAGTCTAATTTTTCAATAATCTGAATAACCTATAAGCCGTTCATGTACAAAACCACACATATAGACCAATTAATTTCCTTCAGTCCATGAGACCAAGTCATGTCATTATCAGACGTATAGGCTAGTCATTTCAGGTCCGCATGACCTTCTTCGTTAGCTAATTATTTTCAATTAATCCGTCGTGACATTTTTTATACTTACTAAAGGACCAAGTGACCTTGAAAAATATTTTAGTAACACCAAGAGGTATTAAACTAGTAAATATTCAATCACTACATTTTGTACTACGCACAATCAACAAAAAAGGAAGCACCGACTGACTGTGTTCCAATTCATCACAGCATTCCCTCGTACACTTCCTCTTGATCACTTTTTGCATAATGCCCCTTGACCACACCCTTAGAAAGTGTTAATCGGTGGATTGATATGATCTTGTTCGTATCTTCTTGTTATCGTCAAGTTTTGCTTGTCCATAGTAATGTGTCATTTTTTGATTATATAAAAAAATAGATATTGTAATATTATTTTGTTTGAAATTATTTTAAAGATGTGCTCTGGTAGGGCATAGAATGTAAATTTTTGTCGTTTTTAATGTAATGATAATTGATTATATTACTTAATAATTTGGCTTGTACAATAATTAAAAATTTACTTATAATTTCTAATGTAAGATTAAAAAGGCCTGCCGACAAAATCCAACAATTCAGGTAAATTAATGAAACCATATTCTCCACCCTACTGAGCTTAATTTATAATATATATATATATATATATATATATATATATATGAACCAAGTTAAAGAAATAATTTAATTAATAAAGACATCAGATGTTTTCCCAGGTCAGCGTACCAGACTTGCCTAACATTAATTTTACAAACTATTTTATTATTCTAAAAACAAATTATGGTTATAAAAGTAAAATTTAAATAAGTCTTCAGTATGCTTGCAAAGTGAATGAAACTTACATGAATGTAATAGGTAGCCCAGCATTGGTGTCCATGGTTCCTGTCCATTGCATTTTATTTTAATGGGGAATTTGAATGTGATATAGTGGCAGGCAGGCATGCATCTACATCAGTACATGGGGAAAAAGGGACAAGCTAATGCACAAAGGTTCCATTATTAAATACAATGACAATGTCATCTTGTAATGAATAAATTAAATTGAGGCTCCCCAAGCTATCTGGATGTGATCTCCTTATGCTCAGCACAGAAAGTATGCTAATATTTACTTAATCCATAACAACCAAACCCCACTTGCATAGGAGACATGATTACTGAGAATTTTAAAATATAATTTTCACAACCCAATGTGTTATGGCCACTTCAAGTTTGTTTTTGAGTATCATAAATGAGCACTTGTCCATCGATGTCTTTATCTGTATTCGAACAATGTCTTGAGAATTTGGGTATGGTTTTCTATTGCATTCCAGATGTTGACATTCTCAAAAATCACGACACTGTTATTGTGTACGGTATCAGTGGTCTAGATAATAATGTGGTATTACATTAACTTAAAATACTTGATACACACAAGAAAAAAAATTGCATTCAACCTCAAAAAAATGTTATAGAAATAAAAAAATAATATACCTATATACAATACACTAACATATTATAATAGAAAATTCCTACTTGTATGTTGCACAGGAAACCGGTATTAACATAATGAACAGCCATGAGACTTGACCTGTGCTCGTATTGTGATGTACTTTTCTCCTTATTTAATGCTATAGTAAGTATATATGGCTGGTGCTTGTTTTTTGGACATTTGCAAGAAAAAAATGTGCGCTTGAAAACCCTCAAAAGACATGTAACAATTTTATGTTATAATTAATGTCTTTTTCTTCTTAAACACACATATACTAATTTACAGAGGGTCTAAATATGAAACAATGCAGTCTTAATACAATTTCATCATATAGCTTTATAATCGACATATTGTTTTCCATTTCACACAAGCTCAACATAAATGAGACTGGACTAGAATCGGCTGTCCTCACTAAACAAAAAACTTGTCTGACCAGCCTAAATGAAGTGAGATGGTGGTGTAGTAGTGGAATATAAATGGGAATGAAACAAATGTGCAATGAGAAATACTCTTTAACATTGCAATGTCACTTTCCCTAATTGAAAGACTTATTGTATCAGACAAGAGCTCAAATTGATCCAGCTTCCCTAACATTGAGTGGCCAGTGACTTGCTGAAGATAAATAGTGGCAGTCCATAAAAAATCTGGTTTCCTTAATTTTTTCTATAGATAGCATGTTAATCTACCTAAAGTTCGTGGATTAAGCTAGGTTTTATATTTGTATTTTAATACTACCAAATTGACTAAATAGCCTAAGGATAAAACAACAAATACAATATGGCAATAGTATATAGGGTCTCTAAAATCCAAATTTTCAAAGTAAATACACAAAATAATATTAACACAACAGTACTTCCACACAAACTATATTCAAATGAGATCACAAATTTATTGTAAACAAATAATATAAATAATTTTATAATATGCAGTACAAAATTTTAAAATAATATGAATGGCGAGTTATACTTTGTACAAAATAGAAGGTAGCTAGTTTGGCCTAACTCGTCAACAATGAAGTCATTAGAGATAGAGAAACTTATTCAAACAGACAATGGGGTTTTGGATTGTAACTTCTATGATCTATGTTATGAAACCAGCCAAGAATGCACCTGAAGTAAGTTAAGAACCATGTATAACCATAATCAGAAAGCCACACCAGGTCAAACCAGGTTCTTTCCATTTGAATACTTAACAATAGAGGCAAAGATGCAAAGGGGTATTTTCAATAACAAATAACAACGTAGTCTGAGAAGTAGACTTTAATAAAAAAAAACTATATATATATATATATATATATATATATATATATATAAATAATATATACAATACATGAAACTTTTAACTGACTCTCTATGCAGAGAAGTTCTTGGAGATTTTTGCTGGAAAAAAAAGAAGAAAAAACAATTATTTTTAACTTGTTTCAGGTCAATTATGACATGTATGTGAGATTTTTAAACATGTAGACACTAAGTTGTTACATTATTTATTTTTAAATTACCATGCAAACAGAAAAAAAAGTTTCTGATGCCAATGATAAATTTCAAAACTGAAAGCATCTTAA
This sequence comes from Bacillus rossius redtenbacheri, assembly GCF_032445375.1. Lineage (NCBI taxonomy): Eukaryota > Metazoa > Arthropoda > Insecta > Phasmatodea > Bacillidae > Bacillus > Bacillus rossius. The sequence continues at coordinate 28,642 of NC_086333.1, read as the reverse complement.
AATTGACAAATTGGTATTGCAACCTATGCATTTTTTTTTTCAAACTTATTAAGCAGGAATACTTCTTCACTGGGAATTTCTTAACATGCTATTTACATTCCTAATAATCAATTTAATGGTGTCTGGTTAATGCAAAGAGGCCCATGACATTGTATAATAACACATTTTAAGCAAAGCTTTAAAAGAAAACTTAAATTTAAATCCTAATGATTTCCTAATAAGTGTCTGTGTGAACAGTGCCTGTGATGTTACATCATTACAATTCAGCCCATGTTTTTGTGCAATAATACTCTAAAATTTCTAGTAATTTTTTGAGCAGATTCTCAATATTATCCTTTGTAGTGCACATTTAATGTTTATTTTCATTATTTAAATTGCTAGCACTACATAACTATACACATGTAATCTAATAAATCATCATTTAATGTGTTTCCTTTATTGTCATATATTGGATGGAATTAGGTTTTGTCAAACTCTCCAAATCAAACATAATTTGTTACTAAGTACTATAATTTAGCATAAGAAAAACTAATTTAAATAGAAATACCAATGATGCTTATGCTTAGTACAACACAACTCGAAGACTTGTACCTTCTCTGCGGGAAAGGATAAAATTTATTTCAATTATTTTGCGCTGTAATCCCAGCCCACCAATAACATGAAGGCCAGATTGCAGAAATAACTTTGTTAAAACGAAATGGCAATTAATGAAACCGCTGTCTAATTATATGTGTAGGCCTAGTGCATTCACTTACAATAAATTACATTTATGACAAGCCAGATATAATAGAAGGCTTTATTAAATTTCCATTAATAGTAATACGTACGCCTACAACATACAATAAGTACTACTACATAGTGCAGAAAATAATAAAAATAATAACTTAACCAGCAGAATTGTAAATTATTTAAAATGAAACACTTCAATATTTATATTAAAATAAACACAACATAATTAATTTATGTGTTGTGCACAGTAAATAAACATTAATTACCCTTAACTACATATTATAGGTTATGAAATATATTTACTTAAGTATATTATAAAAGCCCGAAGGTGATAACTGAATAAAATAAATTGGTTTAATCAAATGCTATTAAAACCAAAATATTTAGGAACCTATAAGCCTATATTTGTGTGATTTTTAACTAAAGATAATAAATAACCCATACATTAGCATTCGTGTTCTACAGTCAACGACCATATATAGCTACAGTAAGTAGAAAACTTGTTAGATGCTTTCGCAATTTTATTAAATCGCGAATATCCTGTTAATGCATCACATAAATTAAAAAATCAGACTGAAAACAGCGCACATATAAATATGGCACGGGAATGTTAAGCATACCGACAAAAAAAGACATTCCTTAACCTACAGCTTTACACATTTCGAAGACGCATAAAGAATGTTTCTATACCGGTACTTGCTTAAGTGCGAAAGTAAAAACAAAAAAAAAGTAAACTAACATGAAATAAATAATGTTAAAACTTACAATTTATTCACCACATATAAAAATCCAAGTACCAAAATACTGCGCCAAAACAAGAAATAATACACAAAGACAAAGATTTCTAAACTTCAGTGCCAACAAGCATGATGGGAAGTTTCAATATAAAGTCTCAGATACATTTCAGAATCAACCACAATGTAATATTGCCAAACGAATCTTGCTGAAATGTATCTGAAACTTCATTTATAGACATGAGTACTATGTTTCCAATGAAATGTTTATGAAATATTCCAGAAACATGACAGATGAAATGTAATCTATTCGAAACATAGTAATGTTACTGCAATATCACAGACATGTTACTGAAACATTGTGTGCTGTATGGGTCAGTTCTTTGAGTATGAATGATATTTCTTTGATGCACGAATAGTTTCCTGCACAAAGCGAGTCATGTAGAAGTCTTAGCCGATCGACCAATATGTTTGGATCGTTCCATGAAGTGTAATCAGTCTCTTCTACCACCATCTTACTTGTTTGATTATTATAAATATTATTTTCTCTGGTGTCTTCCGTTTTAACAGCATCCTCATGGTAACTTTCATTATCGAGACAATGATCATCACAAGCTTGATCCGATTTATTTAATATATCACGATGTTTCCATCGTTTCGGTCTCAGGACACCACCACAGTCTTCGATCTTGCCTGCTTTAGTTGCATCATCACAGTCTATACCTTTGTCAACAGCCGCAGAGTCGCTGTAGCAATCACCGTAGAAGGCATCATCTTCACCCAGATTACCGTAAGAATTCGATGTCGATGATGTCGAAGCGTCTTCATCGTCTTTATGCTTCCTTTTTAGGAGTCCATCATTTTTACAAAGTAGGAAAGATCTACTTGAATTCGGCTGGAATGTATTCTCACTTTTCACGTTAAAGATTCTTCCATTGGCTTCATTCTTCCATAAATCATAATCGTCCTTCAATTTAAGTTCTTTATCGAGATCGGAAGAGTCGCGATCATAATCTCTCCCAAGACAAGGAAAATTATTGTCGTAATGCAGATCACTCTTCCTTAGTCTAGTAGAACCATCGTTGTCCTCTAGCTTGTACACAGGCTTGGCGTTACAAGTTCTGTCATGTCTTTTCAGCTCTCTCTCCGCGTAAACGACTTGCTACATCGAACACATCTTATCATATTACGTAGTGGATTTTTATCACAGTCATTCTTCTCGTGTTGTCTTCCATTCTTTCTCAAGATAAATTCTGTGCTGCAAAACTTACACCTGTGTCCTTTCGATACAGCAACAGTCACCGAATCAGGATTCATATTAGTTACTGAGACTATGGTCAGATGCAAACTGAATTAATTAAATTAGATACATTACTTAAATATAATTTTTAATATTTCATCTGCAAGAATTAAGTTACCTCATTCAAAATAATTCTGGATTGTACTAGAACTCTATCTTTGTTACACAATGAGAAGTTCACAAGCTAGCAGAATCTATTTATGTATTTTTATAATTTTTTTTTCATTTTAATTTTTTTAATTTATTTTTATTAAATATTTTTTCCCTGTAATTTTATGACATCAAAGAAAACGTGTGGTGGTTTTCTCCGAGTGCATCTGATTATCCATGTCAATATTAGGATGGTTTTCTCCGTGTGCTCCTGATTATTCCTGCTTTCAATTTAAATTTTTTTCAATTTAAATTTTGTTATTAATTTATTTTATTATTAAATATTTTTTCTGTATTTATATGATAACAAAGAAACGTGAGATGGTTTTCTCCGTGTGCTCCCTATTATTTTTGTCAATATTATGATGGATTTCTCCGTGTACTCCTGATTATTCCTGTGGTTTCTTCAAGTGCTTCTGTCTATGATGAGAAACCGCTCTGCATGACGGATTTTTTACCTAATGAGTCATGACGTGTTATTTAGAGTTACATTTAATTCGAGAATATCTGTTACTAAATCAGCACTTGCAATTTTTTTTTACCAGGTGGAAATAAAAATTAAGCAACCATTACTCAGTCAAATAATATGTCGTGAGACATCTGTGGAGCACTAACATGTAAGACGAACTTCCTTCTCCTTGATGTCTAGCGAAGCCATCCTTGTTTTGCGATCGTTAGTGAGCTTCCTGCATACCACATAAAACAACTAAATAAATTATGACTCAACAC